>NC_142076.1:18063100-18120600 GCF_059756535.1 Pantherophis guttatus | reverse complement strand
CTATGTCTCTCTCTCTTTCCCCTCTCACTGTATCTCTCTATGTCTCCCTCTCTTTCCCCTCTCACTGTATCTCTCTATGTCTCTCTCTCTCTCCCCCTCTCTCTGTATCTCTCTATGTCTCTCTCTCTTTCCCCTCTCTCTGTATCTCTGTCTCTGCCCCGGCTGCATTTCCATCACCCGTCATCGCCTTTACCTTCTCAGGCCAGGCGAGGAGTGATTGAGAGGGGAGGGCGAGGGGTGGGGCCAGTCATTGGTGGGATCACCCAACAGGGAGCCACAGCAGAGGGCCCAAAGTGCCACATGCGGCTCCGGAGCCACAGGTTGCTGACACCCGGTAGCCAAACTCAAATCCTGCAGCCGTTCTTCGTATATTTTAATCTCCAGGCCTTTGCTCATCTTCGTTGCTCTTCTCTGAACTTTTTCCAAAGTCCCCACACCATTTTTTTGTAGTATGGGTGACCAAAATTGTTTGCGGGATTCCAGGTGTGGTCTTCCTTAGGGTTTTATGAAGCTTAATTCATACCTTCCCACTTCGCTTTCTCTGAATCCAGTCTTTTCAAAGCTGGTACAAGATCACCCTCTTAAGTTTATAGGCTCCTGATTTGTCTTTCTCTTCCCCTGTAGGTGATGAAGGCGACAACTTCTATGTGATTGATCACGGGGAGGTGTATGTAAGTTGCAACTGACTTATTTGAAGGACTTGCTTTTCTTTTAGTGTATAGAAATGTGTTGATGTTCTGGATAAGATATGGACGAGAGGACTTCTCCTTACTGGTGACCTAGAGAGGAAAGAATAGAATAGAATGGAATGGAATGGAATGGAATGGAATAGAATAGAATAGAATAGAATAGAATAGAATAGAATAGAATAGAATAGAATAGAATAGAATAGAATAGAATAGAATAGAATTCTTTATTGGCCAAGTGTGATTGGACACACAAGGAATTTGTCTTGGTGCCTATGCTCTTGGTGTACATAAAAGAAAAGATACGTTCATCAAGAATCATAAGGTACAACACTTAATGATAGTCATAGGGAACAAATAAGCAATCAAATCATATTAGGAAACAGTCAATATAAATCTTAAGTATACCAGCAACAAGGTTACAGTCATACAATCATAAGTGGGAGGAGATGGGTGATAGGGACGATGAGAAGATTAATAGTAGTGCAGACTTAGTAAATAGTTTGACAGTGTTGAGGGGATTATTTATTTAGCAGAGTGATGGCGTTCAGGAAAAAAACTGTCCTTGTGTCTAGTTGTTCTGGTGTGCAGTGCTCTATAGTGTCGTTTTGAGGGTAGGAGTTGAAACAGTTTATGTCCAGGATGCGAGGGGTCTGTAGATATTTTCACAGCCCTCTTTTTGACTCGTGCAGTATACAGGTCCTCCATGGAAGGCAGGTTGGTAGCCATTGTTTTTTCTGCAGTTCTAATGATCCTCCGAAGTCTGTGTCTGCCTTGTTGGGTTGCAGAACCAAACCAGACAGTTATGGAGGTGCAGATGACAGACTCAATCATTCCTCTGTAGAACTGGATCAGCAGCTCCTTGGGCAGTTTGAGCTTCCTGAGTTGGCGCAGAAAGAACATTCTTTGTTGTGCTTTTCTGATGACGTTTTTGATGTCAGGTGTCCATTTTAGGTCTTTAGATATGGTAGAACCTATCAGGAAAGGAAGGCATGAACCCTATTCATTCATTGCCCACGTGGATGAAAGCGCCATTCCCTGGATGAGTCCTCAAAGAGGTCTGGAAGAAGCCGAGAAGACATGTCAGAAGTAATCTTCCCATGGATTGCCATCAGGAGCCAAGCTCATTTGTCCCGTATAAAGTCGCCTAATGGCGTATCATCCGCCAACAAATTATTTTAGGTTGAGAGCCTTAGAGTAACCCCTCCCGGAGGCCCTGCAGCTTTACCGCTAAACAATCTCAAAGATGGAAGGCCATCAAGTTGGAATGCGCCCCAAGCATTGGGTGAAACCGGAGCAAGCTGTTTTTTTTTTTTTTTGCTAATCATCAAGGATTAGGTCATCTCGTGCCTTCCGTAAAGAGCAAGCTGGGAGCCTGGGGGGCAATCCCGCTTTTTCATCTTCAGAAGATTCCAATTTGCTTTTTCCAAACTTTGCCCTGAAGGGGTTGAAACCTCACTGTGGGGACACCTGAAAATGACAGGCGGCTTCCCTCCGGATGGCTCCGGGTGGGCCTGGAAACGGGGACTTCGTAAGGAATTTGTAAGGAGGATTACGGCACGGTTGAGAAGAAATGGATTGATATATTTTGGCCTTATTTTCGGGGAGGTTTTATTATTTTGGGGCGTGTGGAGCAAGATGGGGCTCCTCTTGCCGTCTTACTTGATTTCCAGCTCTGCGTTTAAATATTTTCGGGGAGGGCTTATTTTCGGGGGGAGGCTTATTTTAGCGCATGCGGTCAAAAGCCCGATTGGGCTTATTATCAGGGGATGTCTTATTTTCAAGGAAACAGGGAAAATATTTTTATTTCTCATAAACATGTCTTAAATGTCTCTTATTCGTTGTTAATCATACATATTCTCTTTTAACTTTTAACTTTCATATCAGTTCATTCTTCATCCTAAAAAATTTGAGTATACTCGGGGTGACTCTTCTACCATTCCATCTCCTTTATTTTACAACAATCCTTCTTCTCCTTCTCCTCTCTTCCCCTTCCCTCCCTTCTTCTTCTATCCTCTTCTACTTTCTTCTTTCCTCCTCTCCTTCCCCTCCTCCTCTCCTTCTCCTTCCTTTCCCCCACTCCTCCCTTCTTCCTCCTTTTCTAACCTTCCCTCCTACTCTTATTTCCCCTCCCTTTCTTCCTCTCTTTTCCCCTTTCTTCTGTTCCTCTCTCTCCTTCCTCTCTTCTTCCCTCCTATCTATCCCTCTCCTCCTCTTTCCATTCTCTCTCCATTGTTGTATTCATTTTCAGTTCAATATTTTCCAAAGTGGTATCCGAGCAACCCCGATGGATTTTTTTTTTTTTTTTGGAAAGGAGCTTTGATTTTGTATCTAACAAAGTTTGGAACTGGGAGAGGTACATGCACATGTGCAGTGGAGCTGAGCTGGGGCGATGGCTGGCATGCCTGCAGAGAGGGGCACTCGTGCTGTGGGTTTGCCATCATGGCCCTACACCATTTCTGACAGATGGCAAACCAGTCTCTCCTTGAAAACTTCCAGGGATGAAGCTCCCACAACTTCCGAAGGCAACTTCTGTTCCATCGGTTGACGGTTCTCACTGTCAGAAAATTCCTCCTTATTTCTAGGTTGAATCTCTCCTTGATCAGTTTCCACCCATTAGGATGATGAGACAGCTCTTTCTGTGGCTTCCTACATCGTATCGAAATAAAGTTTGCCCGTCTTTTCCCACCCAGGTTCTATTTTAAGAAGCAGCTGGCATATTTTTAAGCCACCCAACAGCGCCTGGCAGCTATTTAGAGAGACATAGCGTCTTTTTATGGCAAGCCCTTGGTGTGTCAGGAGGTCATCTAATTAGCGTTGTTGGGCGTTGAAAGCCGTCCCCAAGTCACCATCTCCTCAAGAAATCCAACTGACTCATCCTTCCGAGTGGGGAAGCCAGGATGTCTCAGTTTGAAGCCTGCCACATCTGCAGGGCGAGGATTAGAGACAAAACACGGGTTAAGGTGGACCTTCTTTTTGGTTGTCAAATTTTAACCAGGCAAGTTGTCACGCGAGTCGCATTTCTGAGTCTTCGGAGAGGGGCGGCATACAAATTGAATTAATAAATGAATAATAAATCCAGTTTTTAACTTCTGGCCATGATAGTTAATTAATTAATTAATCAACTGCAGGGATTCACTTAATTAATTAATTAATTAATAAGAGCCTTGGTAGTACAGTGGTCTAAGGCACCCTGTTATTAAGCTGGTTATTAAGACCAGCTGCCTGCAATTACTGCAGGTTCGAATCTGGGGGATTCTGGGAGTTGAAGTCCACCCAACTTCAAGCTTCCAAGGTTGAGGAACACTGGGTTAGGAGCTTTGTGGCTCTTTGAGTGTTTAAGGTAGCTGATCCCTGTTCTAGAGTCTCGACATCTTTTTTTATAGTGTGGTGACCAAAACTGGATGCAGTACTCTAGGTATGGTCTTACTAAGGCTTTATCGAGTGGTATTAGTACCTCCCTTGATCCCGATCGTATCCCTCTGTTAATGCAATGTAGGATTGCGTTGGCTTTTTTGGCTGCCGCTGCACACTTATTGGCTGATATTATGTCTCAGGCCCAGCCTGTTGTGGCAGGCATACACGGCTACTTCTGATAGCTTTCAACTATCACCCACTTTTTCTCTCCAAAATAATATTTTTTTTTCTCAAAAAAAAAAACAAAACCCCACAAAGTTATCCCGGTTCTCTATTTTGAAAACTTTGGCCGACCACGCTTCGGTTTTTTTTTTTGTTTTAAATTGCCGAGCAAAAGAGGTAAAAACAATAACAACAGACGTCCTGAAAATAACTCCTCGGTGTGGGTTTATATTTAGAAGGACGGATTCAGGAATTTTATTTTGATTTGATTTTCTCTTTTTAGCCGGTCCCACAAAGCCACCCTTCGGAGCAAGGTAGTTTCAACTTTTCTTTCTTTTTTTCTTTCTCTTTTTTTTAACGGAAAGTCTGTTATTTCTGTTTTGACCCCAAACGTTTTTTGGGCAGGCTTGTCTGTCTGTTTCCCCAGCTACCGAAGCCTTCGCCTGACCACAAAAACGGAACAGATCTCTCTCTCTCTCTCTCCTATCTGCTGGAACCATATTCCATATTTGGCGTTTCTGACTCAGGAATAACAAGCCGGCTCTTGTTACAGGCTGACGGATCAAACGATATAATTCCAGCGGAGTAGATTTCCAGAGGAAGCCAATGGACCAGCGAGCTGTTTCTTTATTAGAGACAATTCAGGTTTTTAGAAGGAGATGCTTTCTTTCTCTCCATTTCTTACAGACAGATATCAGGAAAGCAGGGGAATCGGGGTGGGGGGGATGTCAGAGGGTATGCAGCCCCCAGCCCTTTTTTTTCCCACTCTCTACCGTTGCTTCAAGATTTGGCAGCACAAAACACTGAGGACTAGCAGCCCAATTGAAAGAGGTCATGCTTTCAAGCAACAGAAAAAGCACTTCTCCTTCTTCTCCTTCTCCTTCTTCCTCCTCCTTCCCCTTTTCCCTTCTTCTCCTCCTCCTCTTTCTCCTTCTCCTCCTCCTCTGCCTCTTCTTCCTCCTCCTCCTTCTTCCCCCTTTCCCTCCTTCTCCTTCTCCTCCTTCTCCTCATCTTCCTCCTCCTCTTCTTCCTCTTCCTCCTCCTCCTTCTCCTCGTCTTCCTCCTCCTCTTCTTCCTCTTCCTCCTCCTCCTCCTTCTCCTCCTCCTCCTCCCTCCTCCTCCTTCCCCTTTTCCCTCCTCCTCCTCTTTCTCCTTCTCCTTCTCCTCCTCCTCCGCCTCTTCTTCCTCCTCCTCCTCCTTCTCCTCCTTGTCTTCCTCCTTCCCCTTTTCTTCTCCTCCTTCTCCCTCCTTCTCTCCCCCCCCCTCCTCCTCCTCCTCCTCCTCCTCTTCCTCCTCCTCCTCCTCCTCCTCCATTTCTTCCATTCTTTCCATTTCCATAACCACCTTGCTTTCCAACGAAAATTCCCCACTGAAGTCATAAATCCAAGGACTACCTGCATTCCGTCTATATCATTACCGGTCATTGGAGACGCAGTAAATGAACGGTCGCTAAACGGTATTGTCATAAGTCGAGGCCCGCCTGCATGATTTCTGTAACGGGTGGCGGCTCAGCGGCTAAGACCCCGAGCTTGCCGATCGGAAAGGTCGGCCGTTCGGCGGTTCGAATCCCTAGTACAGGGTGGGTCCAATCCCTAGTAGTCCTGCGTGAGCAGTGGGGTTGGGCTAGATGACCTCCCAGGTCCCTTCCGACTCTGTTTTACTGGGTTGCTGAATTGCGGTGGTTGCTTGCCAGAGAAAGGAAGAGGGGTTAAGTGGGACCTGTTGGGAAGAGAGCCGTGAGTGACTCATATCAAAAGCGATGGGGGAAAAAAAACAATAGAAGCCCAGAATGTTTTTGATCTTTGCAAAGCTGCAGGCCTTTGGCAAGGATTATAACTCTTCATATTTGGGTATCTTCGGTTCTGCATTCCTTTGCAACGACATGAAAGAGAGAGAGGGAGGGAGGGAGGGGAGGGGAGGGGAGGGGAAGGGGAGTAAGCGAGATCTTTGGCTACTGTGTAGATGGAGGCTCAGCCGCTCCAGCCATGGAAAAGGAATGTTGGCTTGTGTTTTAACCCACGTTTCCAGATTCATTGTGGATGGATACCTCGGCTGAGCTGACCTCTTCAACTCCGGGTTTGGAAGTTTTGTTCTGAAATCGTGCTCCTAGGACCTTTCTCAGGGAGATCTCGGCAGGGACAATGAAACGGCGGGTCTCTGATTCGACGTCCTTCTCGATCCTCTCGTGATACTTTTTTCACACGTGCCAATTTTTAATCATGTCGTTGTGACAGTGAGGTTAATAGAAAGACACTGCTTCCTCCCTTCCCCTCCCTTTTTCCTTCCTTCCTCCCTTCCTCCCTCCCTCCCTCGCTTTTTCCTTCCTTCCTTCCCTTCTCTTTTCCTCCCTCCCTTCCTCCCTCCCTTTTTCCTTCCTTCCTTCCTTCCTTCCTCCCTCCCTTCCTTCCTTCCTTCCTTCCTTCCTTCTTTCTCTTCTCTTTTCATTCCTTCCTTCCTCCGTCCCTCTCTCCTCCCTCCCCTTTTCCTTCCTTCCTTCCCTTCTCTTTTCGTCCCTCCCTCCCTCCCTTCTTTCCTTCCTCCCTCCCTCCTTTTCCTTCCTTCCTTCCCTTCTCTTTTCTTCTCCCTTCCTCCCTCCCTTTTTCCTTCCTTCCTCCCTCCCTTCCTGCCTTCCCTTCTCATTTCATTCCTTCCTTCCTTCCTCTGTCTCTCTCTCCTCCCTCCCTCCCTCCCTTTTTCCTTCCTTCCTTCCTTTCTTTTTCCTTCCCTTTTCCTTCCTTCCTTCCTCCCTCCCTACTTCCTTCCTCCCTTCCCTTCTTTTCCCTCTTCCTTCCTTCCTTCCCTCCCTCCCTCCTTCCTTCCTTCTTTCCTTCCTCTGTCCTTCCTTCCTCCCTCCGTCCTTCCTTCTTCCCTCCCTCCCTCCCTCCCTTCCCCTTTTCTTTCCCTTCATCTCCCCAGAGGCAGATCATGCAACTAAATTGGCAAGCAGAGACCAGAATGACAGGGAAGTTTATCATCAACGTACTTTTCTCATCATCATAAAATGCCGGGTGGAAAACTGAGGTTTAAACCTTCATCACTCTAGAGAAGTTCTCCTCTCTAGCCCGCTGGCCTTTTTGTAGAGGTGAACCTTTCCCCTGTTTGATGGCAAGGAGACTCCAAAATGGGCATTTCCATCTGGGGAAGCAACCAAGTTCTTAAATTCAACGGACAGAAGGATAGCCGCATGTCCTCCTCCTGGTGGCCTTCGTTGCTTTCCCTTTTGCTTCTGGAGAAAGGATCAGCGTGGCTTCTGCAAAGTCGGCTTCTCTAGATCAGGGGTCTCCAAACCTTGGCAACTTCAAGCCTGGAGAACTTCAACTTCCAGAATTCTCCAGCCAGCAAAGCTTCCCTTCCCAAAGCTGCCTGGAGAATTCTGGGAGTTGAAGTCCTCCCAGGCTTAAAGTTGCCAAGGTTTGGAGACCCCTAATCTAGATGGACCTCCTGACACAGCCGAGACTACAGCTGCCATAACCCCCAGCTTGTCTGGCAAGGGGAAGGATGGGAGTTGTAGTCCAGCCCATCTGTGGAGGGACAGGAATTTAAGGAAATTTGCTCACAGAAAAGGTGAGCAAATTTTTAAGGAGGAGAAAGCAAGTCAGGATCGTAGCCTTGAAGGCAATCAACCAAGAAGGACCCTTCTCTTTACCCCCTGAAAGAATTCTCCGCTCTCTTTGATTTTTTTTTTATGTGATATTTTTTTGCTAAGTTGTGTTTTCTTTGGCAACAGTCCCGTAGTTGTTTTCCCTTGTTATCTTCTGCGATATTTGTTTTTTCTTTTTTTCTCCCTTAAATGTCCTCATTCCGCCTATAGCTCTGGACTTTCCAGGGTGGTCCTTCTGATAGAGGGTTTTTTTTTTTAATTTTTAATTTTATTTTGAAACCAGGCTTTTAAGTCAAGGCCACCTTCAAATAAAAGGGGGTTCCTTCCTTCCTTCCTCCCTCCCTTCCTTTCCTTCCAGCCGGCTGAAAAGGATTCTAAGTCAAGAGTGCAAGAAAGGAAGGAAGGGAAGAGACCTGTGAGGGTGTGTGGAATCTCAGATTTTATGTGGGCTTCCTATAGGAATGTAGGCAGTCCTTGATTTATGACCAAAGTTGAGCTCCAAATTTCTGTTGTTAAGTGAGACACTGGTCAAGTGGCCCATTTTACCACCTTTCTTGCCACTGTTTTTTTTTTTTAATTTGATTTATATGCCGCCCTTCTCCGGAGACTCAGGGCGGCTTACAATGCGTTAAGCAATAGCCTTCATCCTTTTGTATATTTTATACAAAGTCAGCTTATTGCCCCCACAAACTGGGTCCTCATTTCACCTACCTTAGAAAGGATGGGAGGCTGAGTCAACCTTGAGCCTTGGAGAGATTCGAACCAGCAGTAATTGCAGGCAGCTGGTCTTAATAACAGGGTGCTTTAGACCACTGTACTACCAAGGCTCTTTATTGTTGTTAAGTGAGCCACTGTATTGTTAAGTTAGTAACACAGTTGTTTAAGTGGAAAGCTTTCAAGAAGAGACTGGACTGCCCTCTGTCAGAAATGGTGTAGGGCAGTGTTGCCAACCTTTTTGCCGTCGTGTGCCAAAAGTGGGGGGGGGAGTGCAGGGGGATCATGTGGAGTGTGCCCATACCCATAATTCAAAGTGTCCCCTGAGGCTCCCCCCACTTTTGGCACGCAATGGCACGGTGGGCCCAGTAGACCCGTTTTTGCCCTCCTCTGACTCCAAAAAAGCCTCTGGAGCCTGGGGAGGGCAAAAACAGCCTTCCCCATCCCCCCCGGAGGCCCTCCGGAGGCCGGAAACAGCCCGTTTGCCAACTTCCAGTGGGACCGGAAGTCCCGTTTCTTGCCCTCCCACAACTTCTGAAGGCAACTTCTGTTCCATGGGTTGATTGTTCCGTCAGAAAATTTCTCCTTATTTTGAGGTTGAATCTCTCCTTGATCAGTTTCCATCCATTATTCCATGTCTGGCCTTCGGGGGCTTTCGAAAACAAGTTGACCCCCCTCCTGTCTGTGGCAGCCCCTCAAGTATTGGAAGACTGCTATCCTGTCTCCCCTGGTCCTTCTCTTCACTAGACTAGCCGTGCCCAGTTCCTGCAACCGTTCATCATATGTTTTAGCCTCCAGACCTTAGATAGATTCAGATGAATAGAGTTAGAAGGGACCTGGTAGGTCATCTAGTCCAACCCCCCGCCCAAGCAGGAGACCCTACACCATTTCTGACAGATGGCAGTCCAGTCTCTTCTTGAAAGCCTCCAGGGATGAAGCTCCCACAACTTCTGAAGGCAACTTCTGTTCCATGGGTTGATGGTTCCGTCAGAAAATTTCTCCTTATATCGAGGTTGAATCTCTCCTTGATCAGTTTCCATCCATGATTCCTTGTCTGACCTTCAGGTGCTTTGGAAAACAGGTTGACCCCCTCCTCTCTGTGGCAGCCCCTCAAGTATTGGAAGACTGCTATCATTGTCTCCCCTGGTCCTTCTCTTCACTAGACCAGCCAGGCCCAGTTCCTGCAACCGTTCATTATATGTTTTAGCTAGGTCAGAACATAACCTTGCTTACTAGACTACTCGCAGTCTGAGGCTGCTGAAGGTGCTTGTGAGAGCTTTGCTCCAGGGAGCGTTTGCGGGCACAGTTGGAGCAATAAAGGGGAGTTAGATATGTTCTCTAGTTGTGTTGCTTTCGTGCCACGCCCTGGGTCATCACACTCCGTAGCCTCTTCTATGTTTTGTACGCTTGCGATGTCCGTTTCGGAGAGGATCTGTCCCTTTCTCTCCATCCTTGCTTCTCTCAAGGGCTAACGACCTTTCCCCCTTTCTTTAATGAAGGTGTACGTGAACGGAGAACTGGTCACCAGCATTGGAGAAGGAGGCAGCTTTGGAGAACTGGCCCTCATTTACGGCACGCCGCGAGCTGCGACCGTCAAAGCGAAGACGGATCTCAAACTCTGGGGAATCGATCGCGATAGCTACAGACGCATCTTGATGGTGGGTTTAAAAACAAACAAACAAACAAACAAACAAACAAACAAACAAACAAACAAACAAACATGGAAGCGTACCCCTTCCAAGGCTTCCCCTCCACTCCCCTTGAAACAGTTTGTTAATATGGGGCAAAGGTTCTTGAAATGTAGGCCTTGGGGCAGGGGTGAAATTCAGTAGGTTCTGGAGAACTGGTAGCAGAAATTTTGAGTAGTTCGGAGAACCGGCAAATGCCATCTCTGGCTGGCCCCAGAGTGGGGTGGGAATGGGGATTTTGCAATATCCTTCTCCCTGGAGTAGGGAGGGAATGGAGATTTTGCAGTATCCTTCCCCTGGATGTGGGGTGGGAATGGGGATTTTGCAGTATCCTTCTCCCTGGAGTGGGGTGGGAATGGAGATTTTATAGTATCCTTCCCCTGGAGTGGGGAGGGAATGGGGATTTTGCAGTATCCTCACCCTGGAGTGGGGAGGGAATGGGGATTTTGCAGTATCCTTCCTCTGGAGTGGGGAGGGAATGGAGATTTTGCAGTATCCTTCTCCCTGGAGTGGGGTGGGAATGGAGATTTTGCAGTATCCTTCCCCTGCCATGCCCACCAAGCCACACCCACCAAGCCACACCACGCCCACCAAGCCGGTAGTAAAAAAATTTGGATTTCACCACTGCCTTAGGGGTGTATATAGGGCCAGCTGTCACCGCCGATTTGTACCGTGTAGGATTTATGAAAGAGAAAACTCTCCGAAATTAGACAAAACGCTATTTATGGGCACGAAAGGCCTTGGATTCTCCCTTTTTTTTCCGGAGAAATTAAATGAGGTTCATTTCGGGGTCACGGGAGAGCTGCAGTCAGATCTGAAGGCGAAGTTCTGTTGACCGAAGAAGGGCTTGTAAGCAATGGAACTTCTTCATGTTTACTACTCCTTCCACTCCAGAGGTTTCAAAGCAGCTTCGCTCAGCTGGCCACATCGGATGGGTTGGATGAGGAATGTGGAGTCGTAATATACCAACGTGGGACGCGGTGGCTTAGGGGCTAAGACGCTGAGCTTGTCGATCGAAAGGTCGGCAGTTCAGCGGTTCGAATCCCTGGCGCCGCGTAACGGGGTGAGCTCCCGTGACTTGTCCCAGCTTCTGCCAACCTAGCAGTTCGAAAGCACATAAAAAATGCAAGTAGAAAAATAGGGACCATCTTTGGTGGGAAGGTAAGAGCGTTCCGTGCGTCTTTGGCGTTGAGTCATGCCGGCCACATGATCACGGAGACGTCTTCGGACAGCGCTGGCTCTCCGGCTTTGAAACGGAGATGAGCACCACCCCCTAGAGTCGGGAACGACTAGCACAGATGTGCGAGGAGAACCTTTACCTTTTAATATACCAACACATCTGGAGACCCCAAGCAACAGAAGGGAGAATTTGGTCGCTGGCTTTAAGTAGCCGTCCTCTTTGTCACGAGGAAGGTATATAGAACCAAGGTACCTGTCTCTCACTTAACATATTCTCACATCTGGTATGAGGATGCCAAAAATGCAAAATTGGTGGATCTGGTGCAGGGGTGAAATTCAGTAACTTCTAACAGGTTCTGGAGAACCGGTAGCGGACATTTTGAGTAGTTCGGAGAACCGGCAAATACCACCTCTGGCTGGCCCCAGAGTGGGGTGGGAATGGAGATTTTGCAATATCCTTCCCCTGGAGTGGGGTGGGAATGGAGATTTTGCAATATCCTTCCCCTGCCACGCCCACCAAGCCACACCCACAGAACCGGTAGGAAAAATTTTGGAATTTCACCCCTGATCTGGTGTGTTTTGGATAGTTGATGACGATGATGAAAATCAAATTTTCTTTAGAACTTGGCATTCTAATAGCAAATCCTTCATAAAAGTTATGGCATTACATTCTTGATTAAATTATCTTTCCATTGATATATAATTTTATGGTACTACTCCCCCCCCCCAAAAGTGGTGTTATTAGCTAGTTTTAGAAAATACACTTTTCTAAACCCAAAAGGTTTCCACAATTTTGGCCACTACTATAAACTTCTTCTCCCCATCTTCATCTTCAAACCCAAGTTGGCACAAAGCCATCCTATCAACAACCTCCCCTCTTCCTTTTCCCATTCTCTTCCCTTCATTTCATCCCTTCCAAAGTCTTTCTTTTCATTCCTAGAGCTTTTTCTGTCCTTCCCCACTCTGTTCTTTTTCTCTAACTTCCCTTGGAAAGAACTTTAATGCTTCCAGTTTCGTTCCAAGAACCTGTTTTCCAGCAGCTCTTCAAAGGGGGGAAGAATTGAAAAAATTCCCAGGACGTTCAGAAGCGTCCAACTTTGTCCTTTAATAGAAGAAAAATATGGAAATATTTGAAGCAATTTTTTCCCCCCTCAAACCTTCAAATACATTGTGCCTCTTGGCTGGGGAATTGGTGCATACAGGTCCTTGATTTAAAAAAAAAAGTTTTTAAGAAGTTTTTTTTTTTTTTAAAAAAAAGCAACTTGTGATATTTTTCACACTTATGACCGTTACAGTTATCCCCATGGATACGGGATCAAAATTCAGACCAGTGTTAGGATTAAATTTTTTTTACTACCGGTTCTGTGGGCGTGGCTTAGTGGGCATGGCATGGCATGGCTTGGTGGGCGTGGCATGGCTTGGTGGGTGTGGCAGGGGAAGGATACTGCAAAATCTCCATTCCCTCCCTACTCCAGAGGAAGGATACTGTAAAATCTCCATTCCCTCCCCACTTCAGGGGAAGGATACTGTAAAATCCCCATTCCCTCCTCACTCCAGGGAAGGATACTATAAAATCTCCATTCCCACCCCACTCCAGGGGAAGGATACTGTAAAATCTCCATTCCCTCCCCACTCCAGGGAAGGATACTATAAAATCTCCATTCCCACCCCACTCCAGGGGAAGGATACTGTAAAATCTCCATTCCCTCCCCTCTCCAGGGGAAGGATACTGTAAAATCTCCATTCCCTCTTCACTCCAGGGGAAGGATACTGTAAAATCTCCATTCCCTCCCCACTCCAGGGGAAGGATACTGTAAAATCTCCATTCCCTCTTCACTCCAGGGGAAGGATACTGTAAAATCTCCATTCCCTCTTCACGCCAGGGGAAGGATACTGTAAAATCCCCCATTCCCTCCCCACTCCAGGGGAAGGATACTGTAAAATCCCCATTCCCTCCCCACTCCAGGGGAAGGATACTGCAAAATCTCCATTCCCTCCCCACTTCAGGGGAAGGATACTGTAAAATCCCCATTCCCTCCTCACTCCAGGGAAGGATACTATAAAATCTCCATTCCCACCCCACTCCAGGGGAAGGATACTGTAAAATCTCCATTCCCTCCCCACTCCAGGGGAAGGATACTGTAAAATCTCCATTCCCTCCCCTCTCCAGGGGAAGGATACTGTAAAATCTCCATTCCCTCTTCACTCCAGGGGAAGGATACTGTAAAATCTCCATTCCCTCCCCACTCCAGGGGAAGGATACTGTAAAATCTCCATTCCCTCTTCACTCCAGGGGAAGGATACTGTAAAATCTCCATTCCCTCTTCACGCCAGGGGAAGGATACTGTAAAATCCCCCATTCCCTCCCCACTCCAGGGGAAGGATACTGTAAAATCCCCATTCCCTCCCCACTCCAGGGGAAGGATACTGCAAAATCTCCATTCCCTCCCTACTCCAGGGGAAAGATACTGTAAAATCCCCATTCCCTCCCCACTCCAGGGGAAGGAAACTGTAAAATCCCCATTACCTCCCCACTCCAGGAGAAGGATACTGTAAAATCACCATTCCCTCCCCACTCCAGAGGAAGATTACTGCAAAATCTCCATTTCCTCCCGATCAGCTGGGACTCGGGAGGCAGAGAATAGATGGGGATGGGGCCAGCCAGAGGTCGTATTTACCGGTTCTCCAAACTACTCAAAATTTTTGTTACTGATTACCACCTCTGATTCAGGCGTTTGGCAACTGACTCGCATTTATGACGGTTACAAAAGGGGGCCCCCCGTGATCCCCTTTGGCCGACCTTCTGACAAACCAGGTCAACCGAGGGAAGCCAGGTTCCTTGTTGCTAACTTAACATCTGCAGGCAGTGGTGAAATCCAAATTTTTTTACTGCTGGTTCTGTGGGCGTGGCTTGGTGGACGTGGTGTGGCTTGGTGGGCATGTCAGGGGAAGGATACTGCAAAATCTCCATTCCCACCCCACTCCAGGGAAAGGATACTGCAAAATCTCCATTCCCTCCCCTTCTGGGGGCAGGATACTGCAAAATCTCCATTCCCACCCCACTCTGGGGCCAGCCAGAGGTGGCATTTGCCGGTTCTTTGAACTACTCAAAATTTCCGCTACCGGTTCGCCAGAACCTGTCAGAACCTGCTGGATTTCACCCCTGTCTGCTGGGCTTCCCTTAATAACGGTGGCGAGAACGATTGTAAAACGGGGCGAAACTCACAACGGTCTCGCTTAGCGGGAGAAATTTCGGGCTCAATTGTGGTCGTAACGTCGAGGACGTGCGTGTAGGTTGGAGTAAAACTGGAGGAGGCTTGTTCGAAGCATCCCCCGTGTCCACAAAGGGCCGGTGATGGCACCTTGGTCTGTTTCTTCTCACGTTGGGTGTGTGGTGTCCTTTGTGTCGAGCTGAAAAGTTAACATTTGTTGCGCAGTTCGTCTTCTGAAGAGATGAAAGGAAGGAATCCATTATCTTCTTTGGAGGTTTTTCTTTGGGAACCGAAGCCCAGCAGGCCTTCAACCGTCTTCAATTGGTCTTTGTTGCTTCGGCTTCTGAATTCAAGGTCTTTATTGGGGTTGGGGGACGTGGGACAGAGAACAGGTGCGGCGTCTGGGAGATAAGCGGGATGAATGGAAAGGAAACTTGGAAGGAAGGAGCCTCAGATGCCGAAAGGGTGGGAGAGATTGGTTGGCATCGCGAAAAGGGGTTGCAGGGAAGAAAAAAAAAAAATCACACGGGAGAGAGTGGTAGGGGGTGTGGGGGAAGCGATGGGAGTCTGGAGGCTGCGGAGGGTTTAATTCTGCCTGACAAGACACAGCATGGCTGACAAGACACAGTTGTGGCTTGCTCCTTCCTTCCTTCTTCACTCCCTCTTTTTTCTTCCTTCCTTCCCTTCCTCCCTCCCTCTTTTCCTTCCTTCCTTCCCTCTCTCCCTCCTTTTCCTTCTCTCCCTCCCTCCTTTTCCTTCTTCCCTTCCTCCCTCCCTCCTTCCTTTTCCTTCCTTCCCTCTCCCTTTTCCTTCCTTCCTTCCTCCCTCCTTCCCTCCTTTTCCTTCCTTCCTTCCCTCCCTCCCTCCTTTTTCTTCCTTCCTTCCTTCCCTTCCTCCCTCCCTCTTTTCCTTCCTTCCTTCCTTCCCTCTCTCCCTCCTTTTCCCTCTCTCCCTCCCTCCTTTTCCTTCCTTCCTTCCTTCCTTCCTTCCCTCCCCCCTTTCCTTCCTTCCTTCCTTCTTTCCTTCCTTCCTTCCCTCTCCCTCCCCCCTCCCTCTTTTCCTTCCTTTCTTCCCTCCCTCCCTCTTTTCTTTCCTTCCTTCCCTCCCTCCCTCTTTTCCTTCCTTCCTTCCTTCCTTCCTTCTTTCCTTCCTCCCTCCTTTTTCTTCCTTCCTTCTCTCCCTCCTTCTTTCCTTCCCTCTCCCTCCCTCCCTCCCTATTTTCCTTCCTTTCTTCCCTCCCTCCCTCTTTTCTTTCCTTCCTTCCTTCCCTCCCTCCCTCTTTTCCTTCCTTCCTTCCTTCCTTCCTTCCTTCCTTCCTTCCTTCCTTCCTTCCTTCCTTCCTTCCTTCCTTCCTTCCTCCCTCCCTCCCTCCCTCCCTCCCTCCCTCTTGGAAAGCTCAAGAGGAACCTGAAGCCCAGAAACATAGACCTATGAATTTTACGAATGTGCATATTGACCAAAACTCACATTAAAAAGACAAATGCATTTTTTTGGGGGGGTGGGCGGGCAGAAAATTAATATTTCTAACCCAACCAACCGTCGAGGCTCTCAGTTCTCCTGAATGTCATTGAGGTGCCCCCCCAAAGACAAAACCCATAAACCCACAACAGTTTCTTAAAATCTGCAGCTCTTTCCATCCCCAGGTTCCCCCACCCCCTAAAGATAATCCCTACGTCAATCCCGAATTCACCACCGAAAAGGGCGAGGAGGGAATCACGCCCTCCCCCTTAACTCCCCCAAAAGAAGACATCTGGGCGAGATTTTCAAGGGCAACGGGGGTGTGTGTGGATGTAGAGAAAGAAGAAGATTCCAACTCCCCTTATCAGCATTTCAGAGCCGAATGAGCCTGCCAGACAGTTCTGCCTCCCACGGCTACGTCTAATTGTCCCCCCCCCCAAGGCGAATGAAAAGGACGGGGCAGGAGATAATGAACAGGTGTTTAATCTTTGGATTGGCCACAGAAGAGGCAAGAGATTCCTGGTGCCAGCAACACCGAATAGCATTCAGATACTCATCACTCCCTTTTGGCCTGGTTTGGAGTCTTTGGACCGCGGAAGTCTTTTTTTTTTAACCACCTTCCCTTGCCAAATTGAGCTGGTATCCTATCTCCCGTCTCCGTTTATTTATTAATTCTCCCCATTAGCACCGTTTACTTAGCTCCACGTGCTGCAGCATTAATCGACCGTATCCCATCACCTTCCCACCTGGCACATCACGTACTCAAGTCGTTTCCCTGTAGGAACGTCGATGAGTCTTCTTTCTCTGTTGGGATGGTTGCCCTCTAGATCTATCTTCTGACATTTTTCCCCCTCCTTGGCTTCTCTCTTGCTCCATGTCAAGCAAAAAAATAAAAAATAAAATAAACACACCAACTCATCCAGCTTGAAGGCCTTGGAAAAAAACCCATAATCACAACCCCAGAGCTTAAAAACACCACAATTCGGTCCATAAATCACCGTGGAGGGTTTTTTGTTTTTTGTTTTTAGTCCTTCGGTTGGGTTGTTTGGGACCGTCCTGGCGATGAGAGGACCAGACGGAGAGCGCAAAGGCTGCAGGTGTGATGCTTTGTCAAGACCAGACGAATTTTGGCTGTCACTTTCCTGGCCCGTTGCTCGGTGATGGGTTTTGCAAGGGCTAATTGAAATGGCATTCGCGCTTATTTTTTTCCGGTTGCGTATCACGTTGCAAATTTCTGGACTTGCCTGCAAATCTTTTTTATTTTCCAAGCTGGCTTGGCATTGCTTTCCTCCTCCTCCTCCTCCTCCTTCTACTTTTTTTTTGTTGTTGTTTTTCCTACGTTTCTTTCCCCCTGCTTTGTTCTTCATGCACTTGTCATTTTATATATCTTAAAGTCTCCTCCGTTGGCTTAACTGCCTGCTAATATGGTGCAGAGTTTTGGATGGGAGTCCTCAAAAGCTGAAACTTTGCAACAATGGAAGGTGCATATGTAGCTCTTTGTCGGCACGTGGAATTTTAATCCATTTTTTACCCCCTGGGTTGATTGGTGCGACATCTTGGCATGTCTGTGGAGATTCTCCATCATCCAGATCATGGCTGTCCCAAAGGTATTTTTTTCAAGAGGCCACTGGACTTTCCTTTTCTTTGAAGGCGTTTGGCTTCTCATCCAAGAAGCTTCTTGGCAGTTGCACGGACCCAAGGAAAGATCCAGCTGTTTTGTAGGTTTCCACATGCTGCATACTTTCAGTTGAGGTTCTCCAGATTTAGGGAGAAGGTCCGCTAAAACGGTGTACAATGGGACCAGGGCCAGGGGTGAAATCCAGCAGGTTCTGACAGGTTCTGGAGAACCGGTGGTGGAAATTTTGAGTCGTTCGGAGAAGAACCGACAAATGCCATCTCTGGCTGGCCCCAGAGTGGGCTGGGAATGGGGATTTTGCAATATCCTTCCCCCAGGTGTGGGGTGGAAATGGAGATTTTGCCGTATCCTTCCCCTGGAGTGGGGAGGGAATGGGGATTTTGCAATATCCTTCTCCCTGGAGTGGGGAGGGAATGGGGATTTTGCAGTAATCTTCCCCTGGAGTGCGGATTTTGCAGTATCCTTCCCCTGGAGTGGGGAGGGAATGGGGATTTTGCAGTATCGTTCCCCTAGATTGGGGAGGAAATGGGAATTTTGCAGTATCTTTCTCCCAGGAGTGGGGAGGGAATGGAGATTTTGCAGTATCCTTCCCCCAGGATTGAAGAGGGAATGGGGATTTTGCAATATCCTTCCCCCAGGCATGGGGAAGGCATGGGAATTTTGCAGTATCCTTCCCCTTCCCCTTCCACGCCCACCAAGCCATGCCCACAGCATGGCTTGGTGGGCGTGGGGGTAGTAAAAATTTTTTGAATTCCCCCACTGAACCAGGCTACCGTGATCTCAATGCTTGACACATTCGTCTCCTGACCACACTTGACTTCATAACCCATCCATCTCTTGCAGCGGCTTCAGAATTGATTTCGGGTGCTGCGAGTGACCTTGGGATGTGTGTTTGTGTGTGGGGACAAAACCTGTTCCCTTCTGTGTACTGCTCCGATCAAAGACACATGTTACAATCTGGAACGGGATCGCCCCGAGCGAACCTTAGCATGTGATTTAATGGAGTTGCCTTGGGATCAGAGACGGTAATATATAACAGCCTTTGGAAGGGGATCAGTCCCTCCACTCCATTGGCCTTTTGTTTACCTTTGGCATGATATTTCCCCCTCTCCGTCCTGCAACATCACTCCAACCGAAGGGATCTCGCTTTTTGTTCCCTTTTTATGGCTGGTGAAAAAAAAGAAAGAAAGAAAGAAAGAAAGAAAGAAGGAGAGAGAAAGAGAGAAAGAAAGAAGGAAGGAAGGAAGGAAGGAAGGAGAGAGAAAGAGAGAAAGAAAGAAAGAAAGAAAGAAGGAAGGAAGGAAGGAAGGAAGGAGAGAGAAAGAGAGAAAGAAAGAAAGAAAGAAGGAAGGAAGGAAGGAAGGGAGGAGAGAGAGAGAGAGAAAGAAAGAAAGAAGGAAGGAAGGAAGCAGAGAGAGAAAGAAAGAAAGAAGGAAGGAAGGAGAGAGAAAGAGAGAAAGAAAGAAAGAAGGAAGGAAGGAGAGAGAGAGATAAAGAAAGAAAGAAAGAAGGAAGGAAGGAAGGAGAGAGAGAGAGAAAGAAAGAAAAAGAAAGAAAGAAAGAAAGAAGGAAGGAAGGAAGGAGAGAGAAAGAGAGAAAGAAAGAAAGAAGGAAGGAAGGAAGGAAGGAGAGAGAAAGAGAGAAAGAAAGAAAGAAAGAAGGAAGGAAGGAAGGAAGGAAGGAGAGAGAAAGAGAGAAAGAAAGAAAGAAGGAAGGAAGGAAGGAAGGGAGGGAGGAGAAAGAAAGAAAGAAAGAAAGAAGGAAGGAAGGAAGGAAGGAGAGAGAGAGAGAAAGAAAGAAAGAAGGAAGGAAGGAGAGAGAAAGAGAAAGAGAAAGAAAGAAAGAAGGAAGGAAGGAAGGGAGGGAGGAGAGAGAAAGAGAGTGAGAAATAAATAAATAAATAAATAAATAAATAAATAAAGAAAGAAAGAAAGAAAGAAAGAAAGAAAGAAAGAAAGAAAGAAAGAAGACAGAACTTGGAGTTTCTTTAAGGAGTCACTTGGCCATCGGCTGCCCCAACAGGCGATTCTCAGTTGGCATTTGCTAAAGAGCAACAGAGAGATTTGCAGCTCTTGAGAAGCCAGAAAGTGGAGTTTTAATTTGATATCCCCTTTTTCTTTTTCGCCCTGCGTCCTTCCCTCCCCGCCGAATCCTAACCTAACTCTGGTTTTAATTACCTCCGTGGGGTGGAGAGCCCCACTGCTTCTTAAAATTTTTGGGCAACCCACAGATGGTTGGAAGGCAGGATGCCACTTCCGGATCTGCTCTCTCTCTCTCTCTCTCTCTCTCTTCCCCCCCTCCACCCGCCCCATTGCAGCCCGTGGGCGTGGGGCAGACACCTGCTCCTCTTTCTCCAGCTGTCAGTGTCTGCTGGCCACTGGCAACTTCCCAGTCTTCCGGATTGGTGTGGGAGGCTGTCCAGTTTTTCCCTCCTTGGTCCTACACTGAGCTGTGAGCCTTTGCTGTGGGGAATGTCTGGCCATTCCAGGGCTCTGGAAATTGCACCCTCCTCCATTTTGGAAGGAAAAAAACCACACCTGGATTTGAACAGCAATGGACATCCAGGAAGACTGTAGGAAAGGGAAGGTTACAGTCTCTCCCCCCTCCCCGCCCCCGCCCCCAAATAGCTGGCAGGATCTCCAGCCATGCTGCTTGGGAATCCTGGGGGTGACTGTCCCAGCAAATCTGGATGAGGCTGGAAAAAAACAGAAATGGGTAGAGCAGAGCAGAGCAGAGCAGGACAGGGCAGAGCAGAGCAGAGCAGAGCAGAGTAGGAGAGTAGAGTAGAATAGACTAGAGTAGAGTAGTAGAGTAGAGCAGGATAGGAGAGTAGAGCAGAGCAGAGCAGAGGAGTAGAGTAAAGCAGAGTAGGAGAGTTGAGTAGAGTAGTAGAGAAGAGTAGAGCAGAGTAGTAGAGTAGAGTAGTAGAGTAGAGCAAAGCAGAGCAGAGTAGGAGAGTAGAGTAGTAGAGCAGAGGAGAGTAAGAGAGTAAGAGAGTAGAGTAGAGTATAGGTAGTAGAGTAGAGCAGAGTAGTAGAGTAGAGTAGAGTAGTAAAGCAGAGCAGAGCAGAGTAGGAGTGTAGGAGAGTAGAGCAGTAGAGTAGAGCAGAGTAGGAGAGTAGAGTAGAACACAGCAGAGCAGAGTAGAGGAGTAGAGTAAAGCAGAGTAGAGCAGAGTAGAGCAGAGTAGAGCAGAGTAGAGCAGAGTAGAGCAGAGAAGAAGAGTAGAGTAGGACACAGCAGAGCAGAGCAGAGTAGAGGAGTAGAGTAAAGCAGAGTAGAGCAGAGCAGAGTAGGAGAGTAGAGTAGAGTAGAGTAGAGTAGAGTAGAGTAGAGTAGAGTATGGAGCTGGAAAGGACCTTTGAGGTCTTCTAGTCCAGCCCCCTGCACAAGCAGGTGACCCTAGACCATTTCAGACAAGTGGCTGTCCAGTGTCTTCTTAAAAACCTCCAGTGATGAAGCACCCACAACTTCTGGTGGCAAGCTGTTCCACTGGCTAATTGTCCTCACTGTCAGGAAGTTTCTCCTTAATTCCAGGTTGCTTCTCTCCTTGATGAGTTTCCATCCATGGTTTCTTGTCAGGTGCTTTGGGAAATAAGTTGACCCCCTCTTCTTTCTGCCAGCCACCCCCCCCATACTGGAATACCCTGTCCCCCCCAGTCCTTCTTTCCTCTAGACTAGCCAAACCCAATTCCTGCAACCTTTTCTTCATGTGTTTTAGCCTCCAGGCCTTTCATCATCTTCGTTTGCTCTTCTCTGCACTCAACATCTTTTTGGGAATATGATGACCAAAATTAACACACGTGTCCAATAATGCCTTTCTTTTCTCTCGCCTGGCCAGTCGCGTTCTTCTTCCCTTCCTAGAATTGCACTAGGCTAGGGGTCGGCAACCTGCAGCTCTGGAGCCGCATGTGGCTCTTTCACCCCTCTGCTGCGGCTCCCTGTGGCTCAAAATATGCATCACAACCGCCAATGTGCGACACCCGGCCGGCACGTGATTTATTGAGCTTTTCAACCCCCGGTAGGCCAACCTTGGATAAATCCAAGAAAAGAAAAGTTTCAGAACGTTTAATTCAACTACATCTGCTAGTTTTGTGGCCGCTCAAGAAATAGTCAGACACAGGAAAGGTTTTGTGGCTCCCGGTGTTTTCTTTTCTGTGGGAAACAGGTTCAAATGGCTCTTTTGAGTGTTTAAGATTGCAGACCCCTGCGCTAGCCCCTCCAAGGAGAATTTGGGCCCTTTTTCTCTCTTTGTAAGCAAACATTCCTGTTTGTTTACGGCTCAACCATCCAAATTGGGAAGCGGGGGTTGGGGGGCACAGACGGACAAACAACCCTCCGCTTTTTGTCTTCCTAAACTGGCGAGGAGAAAGCTGGGAAGTGTCCGATTATCTGCTTAACTCTAGGTCCTTTTAGATGTGCGACTGCGGGCTCGAATCGATTCTTCACACTCATTAGCCCATCAAGATGTGGATCGTAGTTGAGTTTTTTTCCTCTTGTTTTGAAGCGGCTGGGAAGGGAAGGGAAGGGTGTGGGTCTCCCCACTGCATGGACATTGGTGCCCCATCCGCCGACGTTAAAATTCCACCCGCTTAAAAATTCCACCCGATCCAATTTACAAAGGGGCGAGATTCACGCTTGGTGGGAACTCCGTGGGCTCAAGGAAATGGGGATTATTTTGTTCTCGAGTGTATTGTTGTTTTGCTTTGCGCCTTGACCCTTAAGATCTCCTTTGAGGTTGGCAGCGATGTGGATAACATTAATTCTTCTTTCCCCCCTTTTCCTCTTTCCCCCACCCTTTCTCTTTCACAACAGGGCAGCACGTTGAGGAAACGGAAAATGTACGAAGAATTTCTGAGCAAGGTTTCCATTTTGGGTGCGTAGATTTTTCCTTTTGGGGGTGGAATTGGATTGTTTCCTTCGCTGGGACTCAACCTGGGCAAACGGGCAAAACCAGACAATAAACCTCGGAGGCGGGGGGGGGGTGAGTGGTAGTGGGAGATGTCAGCCATAAGCACGAGGGTCGTGGTTGAGCTTTTAATCTTAAAAAAAAAAAACTTGGTTATGGTTTGTTCCAGGATTATTTTTTTTTTAATTTGATTTATATGCCGCCCTTCTCCGGAGACTCAGGGCGGCTTACAATGCGTTAAGCAATAGCCTTCATTCTTTTGTATATTTTATACAAAGTCAGCTTATTGCCCCCACAAACTGGGTCCTCATTTCACCTACCTTAGAAAGGATGGAAGGCTGAGTCAACCTTGAGCCTTGGAGAGATTCGAACCAGCAGAAATTGCAGGCAGCTGTGTTAATAACAGGGTGCACTAAACCCCTGTACTATCAAGGCTCTTGATAGTACAGGATTATAGTCAGGGGTGAAATCCAGCAGGTTCTAACAGGTTCTGGAGAACTGGAGAACTTGGTGGGAAGGGAACAGCGTTCCGTGCGCCTTTGGCGTTGAGTCATGCCGGCCACATGGCCACGGAGACGTCTTCGGACAGCGCTGGCTCTTCGGCTTTGAAACGGAGATGAGCAGCGCCCCCTAGAGTCGGGAACGACTAGCACACATGTGCGAGGGGAACCTTTACCTTTACCGTTTTTAATATTGTAAGCCGCCCAAAGTTAGCTTGCGGTAAAGTGGGCGGCCAATATATTTAATAAACGATAATAAATAAATAATAATCAACCAGAATCCAGCACAAGAAAAAAGCATCAGCCTGTAGAGACAGGAATAACTACTTTACAGGTAGTCCTCAACTTGTTTAATGACGGTTTGAAGTGACGACGGCACTGAAAAAAGTGACTTATGACCGTTCCTCACACTTACGACCGTTGTAGCATGCCCTTGGTTACGTGATCAAAATTCGGACGCTTGTCCACTGGCTCATATTTATGACGGTTGCAGCGTTCCCCAGAGTCACATGATCCCCAGTCAGTCCTAAATCATGGTTTAGAAATCTCAGAAGCTGGCTTGATGGAAACGCTTAGCCAAAATCGAAGGAAGGGGTGAGAAAATGGGCATTTGGGCTTCCTGCGTCCTCAAAAAGAGGTGCCAACTTTTGAACTGTTTTCACAATGCCTCTTCTACAATTCAGATTCACTGAACAACCATGTTACTAAGTGAACAACCGCAGGGATTCACTTAACAAACATGGCAAGAAAGGTCATAAAAGGGGGCAAAACGTACTTAACATAACATGTCTCGCTTAGCAACAGAAATCTTGGGCTTGTTAGCGGTCGTAAGTCTACCTCTACGTAACAGTGCAGAGAAGCAGATGCAGAAATCTAACACGTGGCTTCCATCATCGCTGGACTCCAGTGTCCATAGTCCACAGCCACCGGTGTTGGGCGTTGAATAAGGCAGAATGAGACCTGCCCTGTTGGGTTGCCAGAGACAAGCGGGCAGGAGACGCGAGCCCAAATTTCACTTGTGCTCTTTCGTCTCTTAGGATCGCTGGACAAATGGGAGCGTCTGACGGTGGCTGATGCGCTAGAGACAGTCCAGTTTGAGGATGGCGAGAAAATTGTGGTCCAGGGAGAGCCGGGAGACGACTTTTTCATCATCACAGAGGTAAAAACCTGCGGTTCTCATGCCAATCAATCTCTTGCCCATCAAATGACACGGCCGTCTCCTCGATGCGGCCATAGCTTAAATGGTTAACTACTGTTGGGTACCAGCTAAGATGGCAAACCTTAGAAGGACAAGATGCCCATGGTTACATGTCCCTCAGTCACCATTGCTACTACCTCTGTCTGTCTCTCTGTCTTTTCTCTCTCTCTCTTTCTGCCCCTCCTTCCCTCTCTCTATCTCTTTCTTACATCTATCTGTCTGTCTCTCTGTCTGTCCATCCATCCACCCACTCACCCACCCACCCATCATCTATCTATCTATCTATCTATCTATCTATCTATCTATCTATCTATCTATCATCTATCTATCTATCTATCTATCTATCTATCTATCTATCTATCTATCTATCATCTATCTATCTATCATCTATCTGTCTGTCTATCTGTCTCTGTCTATCTGTCTATCTATCTGTCTATCTGTCTATCATCTATCTATCATCTATCTTTATATTTATTTATCTACATCAACATCAACATTATCATCTGTCTGTCTGTCTGTTTATCTATCTATCTCTATCTATCTATCTATCTATCTATCTATCTATCTATCTATCTATCTATCTATCTATCTATCTATCTATCTATCTATCTAATCTATTTACCATGTTACCAAGATCTCCGAGGCCCCTTCCAACTCTTATTACTGAGTTTCCCCAAAAATAAGACCCACTCTTATATTTATTTGAACCCTGAAATAAGTGCTTGGCCTTATTGCCATGTGCTCAAAAGCCCGATTGGGCTTATTATCAGGAGATGTCTTATTTTGCGGAAAACAGGGTATCATCTATCTACATCAACATTATCATATCTCTATCTCTATCTCTATCTCTATCTCTATCTCTATCTCTATCTCTATCTCTATCTCTATCTCTATCTCTATCTCTATCTCTATCTCTATCTCTATCTATCTATTATCTATCTATCTATCTATCTATCTATCTATCTATCTATCTATCTATCTATCTATCTATCATCTATCTATCTATTATATATCTGTCATATATCCTCCTCCTCCTCTAGTGAGAAGGAAGGGAAAAAGGAAAAGAAAAGTGAGGAAGGATAGCGAGAGAAAAGGAAACATTGACTTCCGACTCTCTCCGTGACAGTAGAATAGGGCCATACATATCAAAAAAGCACAACTTTTTGTTTTAGCAAAATAGCACGAACCAGTCGTTTCTGCAAAAAGCCCATCAGTCAAAATCTTGCAGGTTTTGCAATAACTCTGTTATTCTCTCCCCGCAAAAAAACCCCTGTCGTCTTCTCTGCCTTTCGCACATGTCCGAGAACCCCATTCCCACCCCGCTTTTCACTCAACTCTAGGTTTTCCCAGACTGGACAGATGTGGAATGCATCTGGTGGATTTTTCCAGGTCATGGAATTATCCTGTTTGAGATTCCTGGCACTCGGTGCTTAAGGACCTTAAGCCTCTGTGCAGGAGGGACCGTTGCCATGAAGAATTACGATTTGGCAGGAGGGACCCTCGGCAGATGCTCAGCTCCTCAATCAGAAATGCGTAGAGCCCTGTCGTAAACTGTGCTCCCTGCTGTGGGGGTGGGGAAGCTTTGCCTTTTTTTTTTTTTTTTAATTTCCTCAAATTTGGTGTCATGGTTTGTGTGTGTCCGTGTGAAGGCACTTGTTTAAGAACCAGGCTGGGGGGGTTTCCTCTATTTTCCAATCCAGCCTAAAAGAAGTATTTGTCAAATGTTTAGACCGTTTGTCTGAAATGGTCTAGGGCAGGGGTCGCCAACCTTTCGGACCTCAGGGACCACTAAATTCGTAATTTTAAATTTAAAGAGCTTCAGTGGCGCAGCGGACTAAAGTGCTGTTAAGTAGCACCAGCTGCCGGCAATTACTGCGAGTTCAATTCTCACCTGGCTCAAGGTTGACTCAGCCTTCCATCCTTCCGAGGTAGGTAAAATGAGGACCCGGATTGTGGGGGCAATAAGCTGACTTTGTATAAAAAAGAATACCGCTTGGGGGGGCCCAAAAGCCCTACTAAGCAGGTATATACAAAAGTATGAAAGCTATTGCTTAACGCATTGTAAGCCGCCCTGAGTCTCCGGAGAAGGGCGGCATATAAATCGAACCAACCAACCAATCAATCAATCAATCCATCCATCCATCCATCCCGCAGACCACTAATACGATCTGCCTAATGACCGGCTAGGTGGGCGTGGCTAGGTGGTCATGTGACTGGGTGGGTGTGTCCAACTCGATGTCACTCACATTGAGGGGCACCTTGCCAGCCTCTGTTCGCCTCTCCCCTCCTGGCCACTCCTTGCCTGCCCATGCGGGGTCCTTAGGACCCCAACAGGAAGCAGTTGTTGGAGCTAAGCAGCCACCACGAGAAAGAGTTGGCAAAACAGCTCAGTTCAAATTCGATCTGGCTGAGAAGGAGGCTCAGCGGAAGCACCTCATTGAGGACTAGGAGCATAGGCTTTCCAAACAGAGGGAAGACCTACAGGAGTGCAAGGCCAGGTACCGGCGCCTTGAAGCTCAGTGGGCTGAGATGGTCAGCCAGTTCCAGGCCATGATGCAGTCCCACTGGAACGAGGCCCTCCGGCTCTTTGCCACCAGTGGTCCTTCCCTCCAGCCTTCGCCCAAAGCCCCCCACCAGGAGGCCGAAACAGACCCCAAGTTGGAATTTCTGCCCCCTTCCAACCCGCACAAAAAGACCCTGAAGGGGGAGACTCTCTGCAGCAACACAAACATTCATTGCATGTTCATTGCAATGAGAAGGAAGGAAGGAAGGAAGAAAAAAGGAAAGAAAGAAAAACAAAAGAAAGAAAGAACAAAAGAAAGGAGGAGGAAAGGAAGGGAAAAAGGAAGGAAAGAAAGAAAAGAAAGAAAGAAAGAAAGAAAGAAGGAAAGAGAATGAAAAGGAAGAAAGGAAGGAAGGAAAAAGAAAGAAAGGAAAAAAGGAAGGAAGGAAAGAAAGAACAAAAGAAAGAAAGAAAGGAAAGAAACAATGAAAAGGTAGGCAGGAAAGAAGAAGAAAGGAAAAAAGAAAAAAGGAAAGAAAGAACAAAAGAAAGGAGGAGGAAAGGAAGGGAAAAAGGAAGGAAAGATAGAACGATAGAAAGAAAGAAAGAAAAAGAAAGAAAGAAGAAAGGAAAGAGAATGAAAAGGAAGAAAGGAAGGAAGGAAAAAGAAAGGAAAAAAGGAAGGAAGGAAAGAAAGAACAAAAGAAAGAAAGAAGAAAGAAAGGAAAGAAACAATGAAAAGGTAGGAAGGAAAGAAGAAGAAAGGAAGAAAAAGGAAAGAAAGAAAGAAAGAACAAAAGAAAGAAGGAGGAAAGAAGGAATGGAAGAAAGGAAAGAAAGAAAGAGAAAGAAAGAAAGGAGGAAAGAAGGAATGGAAGAAAGGAAGGAAAGAAAGAAAAGAAAAGAAAGACTCCCTCTTTTAGCCCATCTGACTTCATAGGGCTGTTGCTAGAAGCAAAACTATAGAAGGGAACCTTATCTACCGTCTACCTTAATACAGAAGGTACAAGAGAAACCATGTGGCTGGGCCCTTCTCCCTTTGCCAGGCCTTGCTGCTGCCTCTACCCTCTGCTGCTTGAGACCCCTTTCTGTGCCGGGCCTCATGGCCGGGAGCCCTCTGACTCCAAAGAAGCCAAAACAACCTTTTCCATCACCTTCCTCTGTGTGATCCTTTATAATTGGAGACGCCAAGAATTAATCCAAGGTCTTCTTTCTTTCTTCCTTTCTTCCTTTCCTTTTTTAAAGCTTCAGCCACCGAGTTGGAGGCTCACTTTGTTTTGAACTTTGCAAAGCACCTTGAGCTTATATCATGGAACAAAAGCTGGAAAGAAAGAAAACAACAGGCCAGGAGGGAACTGGGGGGGGATGGGGGATGAAAGAGAAGCTCAAATCAAACCCAACTCCGTTGGAGGAACTTCTAAGCTCCCCGTCTTAAGGTCACCCCCGTGCCTCCCCTCGTTTCCCTCCAGCTAGCCTAAAGACGGTTAACTGAATGAGATGCATGTGATGGTTACTCCGTCCCTCTGCATTTAATTGTCATTTTTCCCCCCTTCTGAGTTGTAGAAAGAAAGAAGAAGAAGATGCAATCTGGTGGCAAGATTTGGTAGAATAGAATAGAATAGTTAGAATAGAATAGAATAGAATAACAGAGTTGGAAGGGACCTTGGAGGTCTTCTAGTCCAACCCCCTGCTTAGGCAGGAAACCCTACACCACTTCAGACAAATAGTTATCCAACATCTTCTTAAAAACTTCCAGTGTTGGAGCATTCACAACTTCTGGAGGCAAGTCGTTCCACTGATTAAATGTTCTCACTGTCGGGAAAATTCCCCTTAGTCCTAAATTGCTTCTCTCCTTTCAGTTCAGTGGTGGAATTCAAATTTTTTTACTACCTGTTCTGTGGGCGTGGCTTGGTGGGCATGGCAGGGGAAGGATACTGCAAAATCTCCATTCCCACCCCACTCCAGGGGAAGGATACTGCAAAATCCCCATTCCATCCCCACTCCTGGGGGCCAGCCAGAGGTGGTATTTGCCGGTTCTCAGAACTACTCAAAATTTCCGCTACCGGTTCTCCAGAACCTGTCAGAACCTGCTGGATTTCACCTCTGCCTTAGTTGGAAGCTAAAGCATAAAAAGAATGATTTAAATCAGGGATCTCCAACCTTTAAGACTTGTAGACTTTAACTCCCAGAATTCCTCAACCAGCATGGCTGACTGAGAAATTCTGGGAGTTGGAGTCCACAAGTTTTAAGGTTGCCAAGGTTGGAGAGTGGAGACACTTGATTTAGTTAGTCTTTACATATAAAAACTACCTGGACAGGTAGGATGGACTTAGTCTGAACCAGCAAGGCCATTCTTATATGGACAAACATTTGTCCAGGATGATATAAAGGTGATATAACAACTCTTCCTTGGGCATGGAATTGGACTAGCAATAGCACTTAGACTTATATACTGCTTTACAGTGCTTGGCAGCTCTCTCTAAGCAGTTTACAGAGTCAGCATATTGCCCCTGACAATCTGGGTCCTCATTTTACACACCTCGGAAGGATGGAAGGCTGAGTCAACCTTGAGCCCGTCAGGATCAAACTTCTGGCAGTGGGCAGAGATAGCCTGCAATGCTACATTGTAACAACTACACCACTATGCCTTCCTTCCTTCCTTCCTTCCTTCCTTCCTTCCTTCCTTCCTTCCTTCCTTCCTTCCTTCCTTCCTTCCTTCCTTCCTCCTTCCTTCCTTCCTTCCTCCCTCCCTCCCTCCCTCCCTCCCTCCCTCCCTCCTTCCTTCCTTCCTTCCTTCCTTCCTTCCTTCCTTCCTTCCTTCCTTCCTTCCTTCCTTCCTTCCTTCCTTCCTTCCCAAGCTATAGCAGACTTATATACTGCCTTACAGTGCTTTTACAGCCCTCTCTAAGCAGTTTACAGAGTCAGCATGTTATCCTCCAACAGTCTGGGTCCTCATTTTACCCACCTCGGAAGGATGGAAGGCTGAGTCAACCTAGACGGCCTCCAAGGCCCCTTTCCATGATTGTATGTTCTTCCATTCTCTGTTGATGGAAGCTGAATACATGAATACATCCTCAGCATGAGAACTTTGAAAGGCCAACATGGACCTTCTCCCAAAGTTGACTTTAGCAAGCAACAGCTTTGGAAGAAGCGCTTCTGATTGAGATGTTGGGAACGCTTCGAAGTCTCACAGCTGGGCTCAGCCGTCCTCCGGCCTTCTTCTGCTCCCATTCTTCTTCTTCTGTGTCCGATCCTTTGGCTACAGTTAAGAGCAAGTCCCATTTACGGCCGGATGTGTTTGCATGGAAACACTTTCCAGAATGCGAGGAGAGAGCTTCTCGCGCCTTCCCTGCCCTCCTTTCTACCTTGCAATATCGGTTACAATATTGAGAACCACAGCTTCATCATGCTGGATTAGCACTTGGGCTCGGTGCCACGATGTTGATGGGAAGCCATTCCAACAGCAATAACTTGCAGATTAGGAAAAGAGAGAGAGAGAGAGAAAGAGAGAGAGAGAGTCAGAGAGAGACACACAGAGAAAGAGAGAGAGAGAGAAAGAGACAGATACAGAGAGACAGAGATAGAGAGAAGAGAGAAAGAGACAGAGAGACAGAGAAAGAGAGAGAGAGACAGAGACAGAGACACAGAGACACAGAGAGAAAGAGTGAGAGAGAGACAGACAAGAAGAGAGAGAGAGAGAGACAGATACAGAGAGACAGAGAGAGAAAGAGAGAGAGCGCGATACAGAGAGACAGATAGAGACACACAGAGAGATACAGAGACAGAGAGAGACAGAGACAGAGACAGAGAAAGCGAGAGACAGAGAGAGATACAGAGAGACAGAGACAGAGGCACACAGAGAGATACAGAGAGAGAGAGAGAGAGAGAGACAGACAGACAGAGAGACAGAGACAGAGACAGAGACAGATACACCAGAAAGGCAGGAGAAGAAACAACGGATGGAAACTCGTCAAGGAGAGAAGCAACCTGGAATGATGGAAAAACTTCCTAACAGTGAAGGCAACCAACCAGTAGAACGTCTTGCCTCCAGAAGCTGTGGGTGCTCCTCCATCACTGGAGGTTTTTAAGAAGAGATTGGAAAACCATTTGGGTTTCCTGCTTGAGCAGGGGGTTGGACTAGAAGACCTCCAAGGCCCCTTCCAGCTTTATTCTGAAAAACATTTCCACATATTGTTTGAGCTCTTCCACCTTTTCTGAATCACCTATGCCTAGACATCTCCTAAGGAAGTCCCTAAAGGTGTGCACTGGTTGCCTTTAAATTTGGGGTGCATCGCCTCAGATTCCAAGTGACGTCCAACTTCAGTGCGACCTTCAAGCGCTCTTGCAGAATTGCGAACTCGTAATGCTGCAAGAGGACAAAATGATTTAATACGTGGGGAGTAAGAGTAATTGCCCTCATATTTAATCAGTTTCCATTGAATTTAAATTAAAATTAAATTAAACGAGCTGAACCTTAATTCAAAAACCTGTCATTCCTGGGCTTACGGTCGCCCTTAGCCAAGTATTAAAATAGATAAGAGTATTAATCCAAAGTTTCTCCGGGGGGTGGGGGGTGGAATAATACATGCTTTGGACATCACTAGATTTTTTTGTTTTTTATTTTTGGCGTGCAAATATATAGTTCTCAGGTTTTCAAAAGTGACATTTGTGTAGTTTATAACTATATAGTTTGGGGTAGCTTTCTTGAGTAATGCAGATTATAAATCTGGGTTTTTCTTATCTTTAGTGAAGTAATGAGGTCAATTGGGTTTGTAAAAATTTACGTGGTATGGGTGATTATATCCTGTTTCAGATGATAATATGAGGAAGAAAAGGAAGGAAGGAAGGAAGGAAGGAAGGAAGGAAGGAAGGAAGGAAGGAAGGAAGGAAGGAAGGTTGGTCAAGAGAATGGAGAGAAAAGGAAGGAAGGAAGGAAGGGGAAAGGAAAGGAAGCAAAGGAAAGAAAAAAAAGAAAGAAAATAGATGGAGAGAAGGAACGAAGGGAAAAGAAGGGAAGGGAAGGAAAGGAAAAAGAAGAAGAAAGAAAATAAAGGGATGAAGAGAAGGAAGGAAGGTCAAGAAGATGGAGAGAAAAGGAAGGTAGGTAGGAAGGGGAAAGGAAAGGAAGCAAAGGAAAGAAAAGAAGAAAATAGATGGAGAGAAGGAAGGAAGGGAAAAGAAGGGAAGGAAAGGAAAAAGAAGAAGAAAGAAAATAAAGGAATGAAGAGAAGGAAGGAAGGTCAAGAAGATGGAGAGAAAAGGAAGGAAGGAAGGAAGGAAGGAAGGAAAGAAGGAAGGGGAAAGGAAAGGAAAGGAAAGAAATAAGAAGAAAGAAAGAAAATAGAGGGATGGAGGGAAGGAAGGAAAGGGAAAGGGAAGGAAGGGAAGGAAAGAAAGATAAAGATGGATGGAGAGAAGAAAGGAAAGGAGGGAAGGAAGGTAGGTCAAGGGGATGGAGAGGGAAGGAAGGAAGGAAGGGGAAAGGGAAGGAAAGAAAAAAGAAGAAGAAAGAAAATAGAGGGATGAGGAGAAGGAAGGAAGGTCAAGAGGATGGAGAGAAAAGGAAGGAAGGAAGGGGAAAGGGAAAGAAAGAAATAAGAAGAAAGAAAATAAAGGGAAAGAGGGGATGAAAGGAAGGAAGGAAGGAAGGAAGGAAGGAAGGAAGGAAGGAAGGAAGGAAGGAAGGAACTTTATCTTTCATGGTCCTCTTAACATTTAACCCAAGCCTGGGCCCATGTAGTGTTCCAAGCCAATCTGTAAATCTCAAACAAACATTGTCTGGGGAGACAAGCCAAGCCAGAGCCCACCTCGCTGTACTCTGTTTGAGGATAAATCTCTTGAAGAAATAAAGCGGGATTAATGATTAAACAGGGGGAGATGGACCCGATTTCCAAGGAGCTGTAAGCACCAGTCAGAAAACTGTTTTCAGGCCACCTTTTCCAGAAGAGGAGGGGGCCCTCCCAACCTCTCAGGAACCCAGCAGCCTTTCAAGTGATCCTTACATCCTAAGTCAATAAAGGCTGTCCTTAGATCAGATATCTCAGCTGGCCTCTGTTTCCCCTGGTTTCTAGCACTTGTCCCTAGTAAATGATTTCCTGTTGTGCCCTTAGATTTGACTTTTGAGAAGGCCAGGATCCACCCACCCACCCCCCACCCACCCCCCTTTTTCGGAGGTGATGTGAGATGTTTGGTTTAGGTTTCTTCCCAGGGTCTCCCTAGCCAAGTTATTCTGGGTTATTTTGATAACCCATCTGGCCTGTCCCGATGCATTTCCTAAAATCCTGTTCCTCATCCAGTTACATACGGACAGATCAGGCTGTTCTTCATTTATATGGAAGGCTGGTCCAGAAAGAGCAATGAAATTCCAAGAAGAGAAGTTGTGGAGACCATTTAAGTTCCAAGAAGAGAAGATGAAGTAAAGAACGAGAGTCTAAAGCAGAAGTGTCCAACCTTGGCAATTTTAAGACCTGTGGACTTCAACTCCCAGAATTCTCCAGAAAGATACTTTGGATAGTTCCTACTCCACACACCTTTTAAGGAGACCTTGACTGGAGATAACATGTCTCCATCTTGCTCAGATATCATCTTTGTTGAAACATAACCCCTGATTCCTTATGCTGCTGGTTTAGAGGATTCATTTCTTACTCAAGTTTCTCACACAAAAAAGCCAACACAGTTCCAGGCTGCATAAACAGAGGGATAGAATCAAGATCACGCGAAGTGTTAAGACCACTTTATAAGGCCTTGGTAAGGCCACACTTGGAATCCTGCATCCAGTTTTGGTCGCCACGATGTAAAAAAGATGTGGAGACTCTAGAAAGAGTGCAGAGAAGAGCAACAAAGAGGATTAGGGGACTGGAGGCTAAAGCATACGAAGAACGGTTGCAGGAACTGGGTATGTCTAGTCTGATGAAAAGAAGGACTAGGGGTGACATGATAGCAGTCTTCCAATATCTCAGGGGTTGCCCCAAAGAAGAGGAAGTCAAGCTATTCTCCAAAGCACCTGAAGGCAGGACAAGAAGCAATGGGTGGAAACTAATCAAGGAGAGAAGCAACCTAGAACTAAGGAGAAATTTCCTGACAGAACAATTCATCAGTGGAACAACTTGCCTGCAGAAGTTATGAATGCTCCAACACTGGAAGTTTTTAAGAAGAGATTGGATAACCATCTGTCTGAAAGGGCATAGGATTTCCTGCCTAAGCAGGGGGGTGGACTAGAAGACCTCCAAGGTCCCTTCCAACTCTGTTATTCTGTTCTCACTTGTTTCTCTGAAGGAAAGCAGTTCAAGTAAGTTTGGAGAGTCCTCTGCAAAGGTCAAAGGCTTGAAATAGTGTTGGTCATCCAGGAATGGACAGGGCCACAGTCCCCAATGATTGAAGCCATCCCTTTTCTCTCTTGCTTCCAATCTGGCCCAAATGATGATCTCCAGATGCCCTTGGATGTTCTCCATCCTGTTTCAAAGCAATGCCATCCCTCCCTTCTCCCCCAAACTTCTTAGATAGGCTTTTCTTTATTCCTTCTGAAAGGGCAAAAGGTCTCCTTTTCATTCCAGCCACTGCTGGGCGTGTCTTGGTGGGCGTGGTGTGTCTTGGTGGGCGTGGCAGGGGAAGGATACTGCAAAATCTCCATTCCCACCCTACTCCAGGGGAAGGATGCTACAAAATCCCCATTCCCTCCCCACCCCGGGGCCAGCCAGAGGTGGTATTTACCCGTTCTCCGAACTGCTCAAAATTTCCGCTACCGGTTCTGCAGAACCTGCTTAATTTCACCCCTGCTATTAAGCCTGTTATTAATTATGCTATTACGCTACTTTTAATAGGTTTTTTTTTTTTAAAAAAAATTCCCTTCCAATTCTTTGCATTCAGCCTTGCTCCCTCCGCGTGGGGGTAAGGCTGGCAGCTCTCTCGCAGAGTCTGCACTCCGAACACGGTAACTATGAAGGTCAGTTCCAACTCTGAAGAGGCGATGATGAATACGCTATTCTTGCGGGCCACTTTTTCTTCCTCCCCCCCACTTTCTTTTTCAATGTTGACTCAGTGGACATTTCCTGGCTTCAGAGAAAACCCAGAGAATGGGACGCTTTGTCTCGGGCCAAACATCTTTAAAATGCAACATTTCCCCATTGCCATCCCTCGGCCCTCACTCCCCTCCTCCCCGATTTTATGGCTTTTGTTTGCTGGCCTGTGTGAAGGAGGAACGGGGAGCTTTTCCTGGCTTGGGGCCACTGGTTTGGCATGGAAAAAAAAAATCTGTATCAGGAGGACACATGTTAAGATTGTTGCTCGGGGGACTTTGTCGCTCCAAATATTCTTTCGGGGGGCTTGATCTGCAACGTGAGATGGAGCCCAGTGGGGATTTGGCGAACCCCGTTTGCTTGTTCCCCCAACTGTATTTTTCAACTCTGGTTTGGAGGCTGCTGCGAGAGTTTATTCCAAGAAGGTTTCTCTCTGAAGTGGACTTTTTTTATCTCCCTGTCTTTTGGGTCCAGGGTTTATCCCAAACCAGTGGTAGAATTCAATTTTATTTTATTTATTTTTTTGCTACCGGTTCGGTGGGCGTGGTGTGGCTTGATGGGCATGGCAAGGGAAGGATGCTGCAAAATCCCCATTCCCTTCCCACTCCTGGGGCAAGGATATTGCAAAATCCCCATTCCCTTCCCACTCCTGGGGCAAGGATATTGCAAAATCTCCATTCCCACCCCACTCTGGGGCCAGCTGGAGGTGGCAACGGGAGGAGAAAGGACTCAGCTTGCTTGTTTTCTTGCAGATGTTTCATTATCCAAACTAGGTAACAATGGGGAAATCCAAATTTTTTTTACTACCGATTCTGTTGGTGTGGCTTGGTGGGCATGACTTGGTGGGTGTGGCAGGGGAAGGATACTGCAAAATCTCCATTCCTTCCCCACTCCTGGGGGAAGGATATTGCAAAATCCCCATTCCCTCCCCATTCCTGGGGGAAGGATACTGCAAAATCTCCATCCCACCCCACTGCTGGGGGAAGGATCCTGCAACTCACTGCAGCCAACTTGCTATGGCCAACTCGCTGCGGGAGAACAGTTACCCCACAGGACAAGAGTTACACAACTATCGAAGAAATCGTGAAATAGAATCATTAAAGAAAGGGTGCCAAAAGAGGGACGAGATGAAATATAAATGACAAAAAATGAAAATAATTTTTTAATTATTTAAAAAAAATTAAACTGAGTTGTTGAATTGCCCTGCAGTGAGTTGTTCGATGGGGAATTGTCCATGGTGAATTCACTGTGGGGAATTAGCCGTGGCTAGTTGACCATGGCGAGTTGGCCATGGTGAGTTGGCCATGATGAGTTGGCCATGGTGAATTGGCCATGAGTAGTTGACCATGATGAGTTGGCCATGGTGAGTTGGCCATGGTGAGTTGGCCATGGGTAGTTCACCATGGTGAGTTGGCCATGGTGAGTTGGCCATGGTGAGCTGGCCATGGTGAGTTAACCATGGTGAATTGGCCATGGTGAGTTGGCCATGATGAGTTGGCCATGGTGAGTTGGCCATGGTGAGTTGGCCATGGGTAGTTCACCATGGTGAGTTGGCCATGGTGAGTTGGCCATGGTGAGCTGGCCATGGTGAGTTGGCCATGGTGAGTTAACCATGGTGAATTGGCCATGGTGAGTTGGCCATGATGAATTGGCCATGGTGAGTTGGCCATGGTGAGCTGGCCATGGTGAGTTGGCCATGGTGAGTTGGCCATGATGAATTGGCCATGGTGAGTTGGCCATGATGAATTGGCCATGGTGAGTTGGCCATGGTGAGTTGGTCATGATGAATTGGCCATGGTGAGCTGGCCATGGTGAGTTGGCCATGGTGAGTTGGCCATGGTGAATTGGCCATAGGTAGTTGACCATGGTGAGTTGGCTGTGGCGAGTTGTCCCATTCAGCCCCCATTACAGTAGCAGGCTGCTTTCCTTCCCCTTCCCCTTCCTTGATTTGTAGCTGGGGAAAGGATCGAGGAGAAGGCATTTCCTGATGATTAATGGCCCATGGGGTGGAGTTGCACCAGAGCGGTAACCCTGCCCTTTCACGGACCTTTCGGAAATGCCCTGTGGCTGAGCTGTTTTTCCTACACTCCAGTCTTGATGTATTGTCATCCTGAGAGGCATTTTTCCCTTTTCTTCCTTTTCTGTTCTGGGTGGCTATTTCTGTGCCTCCCCAAATAGAGCAAGCGAGCCAGCTCTACCGCTTTGTTCTCCTTCCTCCCAAAGGAGTTGGTTTTCTTGCAAGAAGTCCTCCTAACAAAGGTTGGAGAGGATACAGAAGAGCGGTTGGGTTAGGCAAGAATGGGGCGAGATGCAGGCAGACTTCACAAGCTACCTTCTTCTCCTTCTTCCTGTTGGTTCATCCAGCCAAGTAAGCTGAGTCAGAAGTTCTTCTAGGGTTGAGGGAAGGTCACTTGACCAAATCTGATCAAAGAGAACCAGGTAGCTTCTTTCTTTGGGCAACTGAATAGCAGAATAACATAGCTGGAAGGGATCTTGGAGGTCTTTTAGTCCAATCCTATGTTCAACCAGGAGAGAGACCCAGTAGGTCCCCCAAACAGTGGGAAAGAAGGGAGGGAGGGAGGGAGGGAGGGAGGAAGGAAGGAAGGAAGGAAGGAAGGAAGGAAGGAGAAGGGAAGGAAGGAGGGAGGGAAGAAAGCAGTGGTGAAATCCAATTTTTTTACTACCAGTTCTGTGGGCATGGCTTGGTGGGCATGGTGTGGCTTGGTGAGTGTGGCAGGGGAAGGATACTGCAAAACCTCCATTCCATCCCCACTTCATTCGAAGGATATTGCAAAATCCCCATTCCCTCCTTACTCCTGGGAGAAGGATATTGCAAAATCCCATGGAGTGAACCAAGTCTTTTAGTTCTGCAGCTGTTCTAATGCGAAACCAAGATTGAACGATGGCTTCTATTAACTGGGTTTTATTGCTGGGTCGCTTCTGACTAACCAGTTTCTTTAGTCACTCCATAGATTTTCAATTGGGTTAAGGTCTGGGCTATTCCCAGGCCATTCCAGCAGTGGAATAGGATTCTCTTAAAACTCCAAAAAAAAGTGGTGTTATTAGCCATCAAACCTCAAAAATACACTTTTCCCAAAAGGTTTCCACGATTTTGGCCACTACTGTATACCTGGTGGTATACAAATAAAACATGAAAAGATTTAAAAAAAACAACAACAACTGTATATAAAGTTTGAAAAGAGGCTTTTAATGGGGTTGGACTTCTTTCCCCCCAAAACACACGCTGGATTGCATCAAATTCAGCCATTGTTCGGTCATTCTTCTTCCTCTTGAATTCTGTTTTGCTAGAGAGTCGAGATGAGCTAATGTGGGCTTCTTAGGAAGCTTCTGGAAGAAACAAACTCTACAGGTCTTGACTTTTCAAGAACTGGCTGGTAATTTAGGAAGGAACCTGTGGTTATCCAGAGCCGCATAACTGATAGTTTAGTGAACCTCTCCAAGCCGAACCAAGTTTTTTTTTCATCCCATTATTGTCCAATTAATGTTCGCCAAGCAAGAATAGCACGAAGGGATTGGCGGACATCGCTCCAAGAAAGGACTTATTTTTGAAACCCAAATCCTGAGGCCCATTCAGGAGATCCTGTTCAACGGGGGGTAATGAATATTGCAGGCCGAAACCAGGAGTGTGCTTGCGAGCAAAGATCGGCGAAATTGAACTGAACGGGCTCCAAATTACGCTGGTGTAGAGTTTAAATGAAAACCAGCTGTTCTGTCTTTCAAAAACATTTTTCTTTTTTTTTTTTTAAAAAAAGGGGGTTTTCAAAACATCACCTTGAGGTTGGGTTGAGTCCTTGGAGCATCTGCTGGAGCGATTAGGGTGTCGCGGTTCCCAAACTTGTAATTTTGGATGGCTTGAGCTTCAGCCACTGGTAGGAATCAAGCTAATCGTGACGATGAGGCATAATGTTGGTCCCGTCCATTTCTGGTAAATTATCTGGCATGTGAGCAAAAGGACTGAACATTTGCAAGCTGAATGGGGTGGGTTTTCTTCTTCTTCTTCTTCTTCTTCTTCTTCTTCTTCTTCTTCTTCTTCTTCTTCTTCTTCTTCTTCTTCTTCTTCTTCTTCTTCTTCTTCTTCTTCTTCTTCTTCTTCTTCTTCTTCTTCTTCTTCTTCTTCTTCTCTTCTTCTTCTTCTTCTTCTTCTTCTTCTTCTTCTTCTTCTTCTTCTTCTTCTTCTTCTTCTTCTTCTTCTTCTTCTTCTTCTTCTTCTTCTTCTTCTTCTTCTTCTTCTTCTTCTTCTTCTTCTTCTTCTTCTTCTTCTTCTTCTTCTTCTTCTTGGATTCGGTCCAGCTGCTACAGCCAACAGCAATTTCCATTGGATTGGATGTGACTTGAAATTTGCTTCTGCTTGGCTCAAGTTAAGATAATATTGGGCATTCAAAACAAAACAAAACACAACTTATTTTCCATAGTATGTTTAATCAGTTGTTCATTAATAGGGACTCGTGTGGCTTGGTGTTGAAAGCATTAGACCAGAACTGGGGAGATGCAGATTCAAGTCCACCCTTAGCCACACAGAAGCTCCTTGGATGACCTTGGGAGACACAGGTCCAAGTCCACTCAATCCTACAGAAACTCCTTGAATAACCTTGGGAGACGCAGGTCAAGTTCACTTCAGTCCTAAAGAAATTCCTTGGATGACCTTGGGAGATACAGATTCAAGCCCACCCTCAGCCACACAGAAGCTCCTTGGACATTGGATCAGAATTTTGTTGCTTAGCCTAACCTACTTCAGAGGGTTGTGCGGGGAAAAAAAATGGCAGGAAAGATTATAGCCCCTTAAACTCCTGGAGGAATCTCTTCTAATCTCCTAGGAACAGCTTCTTCGTTGGTTGAAAGGAGAAATAAATAGCATAATAATGACTATGCCCAAATTCACAAATGATGCCCATCTAAAAAAGACTTTCCTAGGGTAGAGAGCCTATTGTCACTCGGCTACAAATCTCAGCCTCCTTCATTACTAACCAGGTTGACTGAAGTTTTCTGAAAAAAAACCATTCCTCCTTCACTGACTTAAAACATTAATGGGATATTTCAGTTGACTTCAGGATTTGGAATTGCTTCCTTAAGATTGAATGCTAGTGAGCAGCCTGATCTGGAGAGATGCTGAATTCGCATTATTCAGATTCCTGATGTCTTACAATTTTTGAGAAGGAGATTTGACCTCGCAACAGCTCTTGGGCCAGAGGGGGTGGGGGTGGGGGGGTGAGGGAGAAGGAAGCACTCCTCAGGCTAATAAATGTTTGGTAGTCAAAGCAATAAATCTTCCCTGATCCCAGGAATTTCTACAAAGAGTTCTTCGGGAACTGTAATTATTTCCACTTCTGGATGGAGCCAATCTGAGCTCCTGGTGGTGAGAATGACAGGAGTTGACCTAGAAAAAAAAAAAACACTCTGCCTTGGCCACTGATTCAGAACCTTTCTCTGCCCCAAACCTTCAAGGTCACACTTTCATAACCAGACAGCAATCTCACAAGATCCCTAAGGATTTGCTGGTACAGTCGGGATACCATGTGCAAATAATAATATTGTCATATAGGAATAGAATAGAATTAGAATAGAATAGAATAGAATTAGAATAGAATAGAATAGAATAGAATAGAATAGAATAGAATAGAATAGAATAGAATAGAATAGAGTACAGGGAAGAGGAGAGAAGAGAAGGAGGTAATGATAGGATAAGATAGGGTAGGGTAGAGGAATAGAATAGAAGAATAGAATAGAAAGAATAGAATAGAATAGAATAGAAGAATAGAATAGAATAGAATAGAATAGAATAGAATAGAATAGAATAGAATAGAATAGAATAGAATAGAATAGAATAGAATAGAATAGAATAGAGTACAGGGAAGAGGAGAGAAGAGAAGGAGGTAATGATAGGATAAGATAGGGTAGGGTAGAGGAATAGAATAGAAGAATAGAATAGAAAGAATAGAATAGAATAGAATAGAATAGAATAGAATAGAATAGAATAGAATAGAATAGAATAGAATAGAGTACAGGGAAGAGGAGAGAAGAGAAGGAGGTAATGATAGGATAAGATAGACTAGACTAGACTAGACTAGACTAGACTAGAATGAAACGAAAGAAGAGAAGATGATGTCCAGTTCAGTGAGCGGAGCCTCCCGCCGTTTTACTACCGGTTCTTGGGAACCGGTCCGAACCAGGGGCAACCCACCACTGATACACGTGTGCGGTGAACCGGTAGTAACATAATGTGAAACCCACCTCTGCTTGAGGTGTATCTTTTAATAGAAGAACCCCAAGACCTTCTGCAAAGCATGTCTGAAACGGCCCCTCCTCAGAGGTAAGCAAAGGAACACGGTGTTTTAGTGATATGTACTTGATTCTTTGGGTTTTCTCTTCTAGGGCACGGCTTCTGTCCTTCAACGTAGATCTGACAAAGAGGAATATGTAGAAGTCGGACGCCTGGGGCCATCTGATTATTTTGGTAAGTGTTGTGACCTAGGCTCACTCAGTCATTACAGGACACAATTAGTCTCAAACAAAACTATTTTATTATAACAGTTGAGAATTATTTCATTCCCAGCTTAGTCCAAATTAATTCCAAAACAAGTCCTTCAGAAAAAAAACCTTTGTCTTCTTTGGCACCCTGCCAAAGGCAAAGCCCCATGAAGTTCAGAAACAAGAGACGCCAACTGGAAAACAGATTTAGCAATGTTGCTTTCCTACAAAGAGCCCAAGAGCCTTTGCTGCTCTTTTATGCCTTATGGGAGGGGCCAATCATCTCCTGGCCTTACTCCTGAGTCGTCCCTTTTGCTTTAGCTGCTCTTGCCTTCTGGCAGCTCTGCGCATGCGTGCACTAGGAATAGGCTCCTCCTGTTCCTCTGCCTCTCTGCTGTCCGACTCTGGAGGCTCCGGAGTCCGCGCATCACTCCCAGATGGCCCTGGCCCCATCTCTGCCTCTGACGCAGAGCCCTCATCCGGGCCTTCCCCCGACTCCCGGACTGGGCCATGGTCCTCCCCAGCTCCCTGACTGTCCAACTTCCCTGCTAGCTCCGCAGGCTGCTGGAGGACCACAACAGTAAACTCTGTGGAATGGAATGGTTTAGAAACACTGATAAAATATCAGCGTTGCCGTTTATGGAAGTATTGGATCTCTCCGTGCCTGCCATTCATCGTAGAGAGGATTCACAAATGCACTATCGATGATTGCTGGACCTGTAGAATAGCCCATCCCTTGTTGGGCAGATCTAAGGGTCTTCTGATCGCTTCTTGGATGCAGAGATCTTTCATTCTCCTTCCCAAGTCATCATGGAGGTTGGGGGGTTATGGATGTATCATATCCCAACCACAGCAGTTGGGAATTATGGGAAATTTTATCCATCACATCTGCAGAGCTCCATATTAGAGTTAGATACCAAGGGCAAAGTATGAGGTAAAGATTTTAGACGGTGTACAAGGTGATGTTAGATAGGCATTCTTTGACCCCCTATGATGTCCTTAGATCAGAAAAAAATGTTAATAAGGAAGCAATGTATAGCTCAGAGGAAAAATTGAGGAGAAGAGCTTAGCAAATGGACGACTGAGAAGAAACCAGACTAGCGGATCAGAAAGGAAAAGGGAAATGGATGACTAGTTCAAGATAAGTGATCCTTGCAGTCACAAATTATCCCACTTGTTCTTCCTTACCATGTTTCCCCAAAAATAAGACTCTGTCTTATATTTTTTTGAACCCTGAAATAAGCGCTTGGCCTTATTTTCAGGGAGGTCTTATTATTTTGGGGCGTGTGGAGCAAGACGGGGCTCCTCTTGCCATCTTATCTGAATTCTAGCTCTGTCTCCCTAACCCTATCCAGAGGAAATGGAATTTAGAGGAATTTAACGCTTGCGGTTAAATATTTTCAGGGAGGGCTTATTTTCAGGGAGGGCTTTTTTTCAGGGGGGGCTTATTTTCAGGGGGGCTTATTTTCAGGAAGAGCTTATTTTCAGGCAGGGCTTATTTTCAGGAAGAGCTTATTTTCAGGGAGGGCTTATTTTCAGGGGGGCTTATTTTCAGGGGGGGCTTATTTTCAGGGAGGGCTTATTTTCAGGCAGGGCTTATTTTCAGGAAGAGCTTATTTTCAGGGAGGGCTTATTTTCAGGCAGGGCTTATTTTCAGGGAGAGCTTATTTTCAGGAAGAGCTTATTTTCAGGGAGGGCTTATTTTCAGGGAGGGCTTATTTTCAGGGAGAGCTTATTTTCAGGGGGGGCTTATTTTCAGGAAGAGCTTATTTTCAGGCAGGGCTTATTTTCAGGGAGAGCTTATTTTCAGGAAGAGCTTATTTTCAGGGAGGGCTTATTTTCAGGCAGGGCTTATTTTCAGGGAGAGCTTATTTTCAGGGAGAGCTTATTTTCAGGAAGAGCTTATTTTCAGGGAGGGCTTATTTTCAGGGAGAGCTTATTTTCAGGAAGAGCTTATTTTCAGGGAGGGCTTATTTTCAGGGAGAGCTTATTTTCAGGCAGGGCTTATTTTCAGGGGGGGCTTATTTTAGCGCATGTGCTCAAAAGCCCAATTGGGCTTATTATCCAGGGAGGTCTTATTTTCGGGGAAACACAGTAGTATATTTTAAGGATGATGTTGGTGTCTTGGGTTTCTTGTTTAGTTTTGCCAAATAGGGCAGAATAATTGCCTACTAAATTCCTGATCTGGAAATAGCTAATGATACGAACCGAGATCAAAGCCAAAGGCATGTTCTCCGGATGTATACGATGGTGACGCTGCGTTTTCTTCCCACTTCCAGGGGAAATTGCCCTGTTGCTCAACAGGCCCAGGGCTGCTACCGTGGTGGCCCGCGGGCCCTTGAAGTGTGTGAAGCTGGACCGCCCACGCTTCGAACGAGTCCTCGGCCCGTGCTCCGAAATCCTCAAGAGGAACATCCAGAGATACAACAGTTTCATCTCTCTCACCGTCTAAAGTCCTCTTGGGCTCCTCTTTGATGTTTAAACTTGTGCACTTAAAAAAGAAAGAAAGAAAGAAAGAAAGCGAGCGATCCGTGGTGTTTCATAGCTTTACAAAGGAAAGGAGAGGCACATTTATTTTACGCAGATGTTTTTCGGTGTCGACGTCCAATGTATTAGATATTCAATCACCTGTGTATTGTTAAGAGGACAGCAGATAGCTGGTTGTCAGTGATTTTATGGAATTGTAGATTTTATCGTTTTGCACTTTGAGTTACGTTCCAGATTTACGCATCCCTGGCTTCTCCAAATCTCTCATCACACAATGTAACGTTTCCAGATCTTTGGAGAACCAGCTTGCTGTGTGCCTCAACTTTTATTTCTCCTGGTTGTGCTGACAAGCCACGTCCAACTCTCACTTCTCTAGAACAACGTAGGGTAATCGTTTTGAACATCTCATCTAGCGAGACTACATAACCCATATTATAATTGGGGATTGATGGACACATGGCCCCATGTAGCATTGTAGAACTAGCCCATTAAGACTTCCAGACATTGCCCCAAGTAGTCATTTTAAAGGTGACCTAAGGTAAAAATGATGAAATGCCCAACTGGAAAGAGTAAAATGTCCTATCAACTCAGTTGAGTTTGAACTCAAGATAAAGTCAACACGTTTTCTTTGATTGTTTTCGTCTTGGCCCAAAGCTCCCTGCGTGCTGCTCACAGGCTATTTAAAGTCTGTTAAAAGCAAACGGTGAGCTTTGACCTGGAAGTAATTGTGAAGTCCCGTTGGGCATCAAGTCATCCGTCCTTCATCTGGTTGACAATGACTTGAATGAACCATTTTGGCCACTTGAGATACTCAGCTAGCACCAAACCAGTGTCAAATTAGTGTCAAACAGTGTTTTTCCAACTTTTAAGATGTTTTAAGCTTCAACTTCATGCTGGCTGAGGGATTCTGGGAGTTGAAGTCCACACATCTTAAAATGGCCAAATTGAAGAACATTGGCATCCCTCAATCAATCAATCAGCCAATCAATCAATCAATCAATCAATCCACACACATAAGGTAAAATCTGTTTCCTGTAAAACGTGTCAGTATTCTATTCTCTGTGTATCTTTTAAAGAAAGCTTTTATTTGCAGTTGATGTTTATTTACACCATTCATTTTGCTTATCATATTGTGATGCATGGGGGGAAACAAAATAATTGTGACTGGAGAAATATGTAGTAAATCTTTGATCACTGCCATAGGGTTGAGGGCCATTGGCCTCAGGGTCTCGAGTGAGTCTAGGGTCTCAGGTCCAGGACTAGTTTTACAAATATTAAAAAAATAAAATCTACAAAGATGAAAGAAGGGATACTACTAAAACTGACAGAACCCAGGTGAAGTTGCAAAATCCATGGAGAATTGATTCAGGCATCCCTTCCCAATCCTAACTGCAGTAGTATTGCGGTTTTCAAATTTTTCACCTGGCTGATGATATCCAATCCTGGAACATTTAGAGGGTGCCAAATGACGGGCGACAGGATGAAACATCCAGGTTGATGTCAAAATCCTTCAGTTGACTGGGTATCCCCAGTGGTGGGCTGCAACCAGTTTAACAATCGTTTCTGTGAGCGTACACTTCACTTTGAAGCTCAGCTGCTTAACTTCTAAGGCAGCCCTGGTAAGTAGAACAGCTGTGCCGCACAAATCAGCTGAGCAGGGGTGAAATCCAGCAGGTTCTGACAGGTTCTGGAGAACCGGTAGCGGAAATTTTGAGTAGTTCAGAGAACTGGAAAATACCACCTGTGGCTGGCCCCAGAGTGGGGTGGGAATGGAGATTCTGCAGTATCCTTCCCCTGGAGTGGGGTGGGAATGGCGATTTTGCAGTATCCTTCCCCTGCCATGCCCACCAAGCCACGCCCACAGAACAGTTAGGGAAAAAATTTAAATTTCACCCCTGCAGCTGAGCCAGAAAGAAGGAAATATAGGAAATGATAGGGTGGGTGCCGTTGAGTGGAGCTAGCTGATCATCAGAACTACCGTTTCACTCGAACCGGTCTGAACCGGCAGCAGCCCACCACTGGGTATCCCTCAGATCAAGAGAACGATTGTCCATGGAAAGTAATCGTTCAACTTTGTTCTGCCTTGAGTCTATCCTTTCAAATTCTTCATCCAGTTCTGCATATTGCCTCCCTACCCCAAAAAAGACCCTCCCCCCCAAAAGATTCAGAGAACCTAGAATAGGTGCAGAGAAGGGAAGCCTAGATGATCAGGGGACAAGAAACATAGTTGACCCAGGAGGGAACTGGTGGCACACATAGCCATATCAGTGGGCACGCGAGCTCAGCTCCGGCGCACATGCACGTGCCGGCCAGCTGATTTTTGGGCCTTCAGGGCCCACCAGAAGTAGGGAAACAGGGTGTTTCCTACCTCCGGAGGGCCTCAGAGGGTGGTGGGGAAGGCCTGTTTGTTGCTGTCCCCAGCCTCCAGAGCCTCTCTAGGAGTCTGGGGAGGGCAAAAACATCCTTCCCCACCTCCACTCCCTGGAGGCCCTCCGGAGGCCAGAAGTTGGCAAATGGGCTATTTTCAGCCTCTGGAAGGCCTCCGGGTGGGTGGGGAAGGCCGTTTTCACCCTCCCCAGGCTCCTAGCGAGGCTCGAGCCCGGTGAGAGAGAAAAACAGGCCTACCAGGCCATCATGTGCCAGGAGCGTGGGGAGCGTGGGGGAGAGTCGTGCACACACGTGTGTGTGTGGGGGGTGGTGCATAGAATTATGGGGGTGGGCACACACGAACCCTCCGCTCCCCCTCCTGGCATGCGATGGCAAAAAGGTTAGCCATCACTGCCTTAGAGCATGTAATTATGAATAAAATTGAGAGGAAAACCACTTCCCAGTTGAATATTAGAAGAAACTTCCTTCTAGTTCAAGATGGGTACCGGTTAAGGAGAGAAGTGATGGGTTTCAAATGGCTCTTTCTGGACCTGTTAGTACAGATAGGGCATTGTCTCTTGAACATCCGGATGCAGTCTTGATTGGATAGTGCCGTATTATTTATTTCACTGTGACCTGGGCCTGCCTAATCTTTGTGGGTTGCGTCTATTCTTTGGCCCAAATGACCTTGTAATTGTCATGATAATTCTTCTGATGGAGAAGAAGCCATTGGAAATGTAACGACATTCTCTTGTCTTTTTAAGGTGACCCAAAATGGGGACGTGAATAAAATCCCTGGAACTTCAGAAGCTCTCATAAGTTTATTCAAATCAAGAAATGCCCCTTAAGGGATTTAGCTAACTGGGGAGACAGATGCTTCATTCATGGAAACAAAGATGAATTTAGGAAATGTGAGTTCTTCGTTCTACAGAGTCAAATGCAAAGCTCCGTCCAAGAGATGAATTCCATGTCTGGGTCAATCACCAGTACTGGAGGTTTTGTCTTTCAAGCTTTTGGACTCATGCTGGAGTCCATCTTCAGGGAATGTCTCTCTAACAGAGTGTGTGTTGTTCTGTGTGTGATATTTATAGAGCCTGTTGCATGTGGATTTTTTAGATGTGGATTGGAGTGTGTTGCTTTTAAGTCATTGGCTGTCATTTGCTCGTGCTGCCCAGCCCTTGCCTTTGTGGCAGCCATCTTTAGTCTGCCTCTTCTTCTCGTCGTGGCTGAGAGGGAAAAACAACCCCGGGTCAGAAAGGAGAACTGCGACTTTCCTCGACCTCACAGGGTGCCCCTCTTAGTTTCACCGCCCCTACAGGGCAGCTTTGGCTCCTCTCAGAGCCCACAAACAGGGAGAACTCAGCACAGGGAACGCGGGGACCCATTCCTTGTGTCTGAAATTGCCATGACGTCAACCAGAAATCAACACTCCTGTTGACTAACGAGGGGCCTGTTTCCAAAAGCTTGGAAGACAAAACCTCTGGTCCCGATGGACGACCTAGATTGGATCCTGCAACATTATCCTGGGACCAGGGGTGAAATCCAGCAGGTTCTGACAGGTTCTGGAGAACCGGTAGCAGAAATTTTGAGTAGTTTAGAGAACTGGTAAATACCACCTCCGGCTGGCCCCAGAGTGGGGTGGGAATGGAGATTTTGCAGTATCCTTCACCCTGCCATGCCCATCAAGCCATGCCCACCAAGCCAGACCACACCCACAGAACTGGTAGTAAAAAAATTTGGATTTCACCACAGCCTGGGACACCTTATATTCGCCTTCATTCGTGGGTGAATTCCATGTTAGTGATTGGGACAGACAGTAGAAAGGTCTAAATTTAACTTCTGCATCCAATCCCCATCTGTCTGTTTGCTCAGGAGGACCTCTGGAATGATGGTCTGGAGGAATAAAGTTCTAGATGTGTCTTCATTTGGTTATCTCAAGCGCATTGATGTACACTGATGGCCTCATTGTTAGGAGAAACAAACGCGAATATGGTAGTGATTTTGTTAGTGGAATGCTTCTGAACTTCTCAAGAACATCTTTGTAGGTAGAAGAAGACTGCAGCAAATGGACCTTCTGTTGGATCATGTATAGTCTTCTTAAGGGTGTTATTTCAGTGGGCATTCCCGCTCAGCTAAAATCCAGTCTAATTTGCATAGTGTTCTTTTCTCTCCGATCAATCAATACAGTAACGGAAATTGAACTAAGACATAGTAAGCATCACCTGAATGCACTACAATACTAACTTATTATTATGGTGGGTGGTACAATCAGGTCACCTTTATCCACCTATCAAGTCCTTCCCAAGGACCCAGGATAGGTAGTTGTTGACGTCTGATGGTGTTGAAGGAATGGTCGCAGGATGTAAGCTGTTCTAACTCAAGCTGCCTTTTGCAATTGACCAAGGGGCACGTTGTCAATGCCAACAGTGTTCAAGGGTTCGAATAATAAATTACTATTATGGCTTATCATACAGTCAGCCAGTAGTTCAGATTCCATTTGGCATTTTTGTCCACTTGTCGAATCCCTTCTCAAAGACTTGGAATCGGCAGACGTGGTTGTTTGGCGGCGTTAAAGTTGTCATCCACAGGATGTAAGCTGTTCCAAGCAAAGCTGCCTTTTGCAATTGACCGATGGGGATTTTGTCAATGCCGATGGCTATTATTATTATTATTATTATTATTATTATTATTATTATTATTATTATTATTATTATTATTATTATTATTATTATTATTATTATTTTACAAAAATAGGTTGGTGGTTTTCCTCTGTTCTTACGGAGCCTGGGAATTTTCTGGTCAGTTTGGGCTGGGGGAACAGCAACTGGAATTCTGGCTGAGTTTGGCAATCAATCCAAATGGCTTTTTCTCAAGAGCCCTGAGGAGAATGTTCTCTTGGTAGTTGAGCTGAGGGAAAGACAATGTCTTTGTTAGGAGCATACTCAACCTTGTGTTTCCTTTTTTGGTTAAGCCTGAAAGAGCGGGTTCCGGGAACGGAGCCATTACATTGGATGAGGAAAGACCCTTTTGAGAAACGAGGGATGGAGAATTGTGAGGAGGCCAACGTGTTATTCTCCAGGCACAAGGCATGCACCTGCCAGGCTGTGAAAATGTGGAATAATTACACTGGTGAGAAGAATGAAATGCTACCCACCTTCCAACATCGGTGGCTTGGCCAGACAGCGGTGAAAAATCAGGAAGAAAAGACCCATTTATACGCAAACTTTGATTCCTCAAGAGCAGGTGCCTCCAAACTTCGCAACTTTTAAGACTTCAACTCCCAAGATTCCTCAGCCTGCCATGCTGGTTGGGGAAATACTGGAAGTTGAAGTCCCTTAGTCTTAAGTTCGCCAGGTTTGGTGACACCTGCTCAAGGCAGAATGCTACTTCTCTGGAGCACATCATAACCTCGAAATATTGGTGGCCATGTTAACGATATGAATCGGATCTACCTGGAATCCGAAGAGGATGCTCAAAGTTTCATTTCTGCAATTTCAATGATCGTTAAATACAATCCAGGTAGGAATTACCAGGTGGGTAAATCTAGTCTGAGAAAGGGGCTCAGTGGCTAAGATGTTGAGCTTGTCGATCGAAAGGTCGGCAGTTCAGCGGTTCGAATCCCGAGTGCCACGTAACGGGGTGAGCTCCCGTGACTTGTCCCAGCTTCTGCCAACCTAGCAGTTCGAAAGCATGTAAAAAAAAATGCAAGTAGAGAAATAGGGGACACCTTTGGTGGGAAGGTAACAGCGTTCCATGCGCCTTTGGCATTGAGTTATGCCGGCCACATGATCACAGAGACGTCTTCGGACAGTGCTGGCTCTTCGGCTTTGAAACCGAGATGAGCGCCGCCCCTAGAGTCGGGAATGACTAGCACGTATGTGCAAGGGGAACATTTACCTTTACCTTAACCAGAGGATTTTCCTCTGGGGCTCATTCAGAAATAAAAGTGAATTTCAACCCTTCCGAAGTCTTTAAGTAAGGAATGGCATGATTAAACAAGAAGCCAGCTCCTAAGCTTGCGGCTTGCCAAGGAGATTTATAATAAGATTAGCTGGATTTTCTGCATCAGAAACTTGGCGGTATTGATTTTTGAGCATTAACAACGAATTCTGCTTTTCTTCCCCTTTTGATATCAATAATTGCCCTAGGCTAAGAAGAAATTAATCCAGAGAACTGGATTACTGGATATGGCAAAAAGTTTTTTGAGAAAGCAACTTTAGTTATATAGTATATATAGTAAGTCTTCGACTTACAATCACAATTGAGCCCAAAATTTTATGTTGGAGGAGAGACATTACCCGGCCAACAAAAGTGCGTATAGTCACAGCTATGGTTTTCCAAGTTGCAATGGATGGCTGTGAAAGTTGGACCATAAGGAAGGCTGAGCGTCAAAGAACGGAGGCCTTTGAACTCTGGTGCTGGAGAAGACTCCTGCGAGTCCCTTGGACTGCAAGGCCATCCAACCGGTCAGTCCTAGAGGAGATCAACCCTGACTGCCCTTTAGAAGGCCAGATCCTGAGGATGAAATTCAAATACTTTGGCCACCTAATGAGAAGGAAGGACTCCCTGGAGAAGAGCCTAATTCTGGGAACGATGGAGGGCAAAAGAAGAGGAGGAGGTGGCTGGATGGAGTCACTGAAGCAGTCGGCGTGAGTTTAAATGGACTCCAGGGGATGGTAGAGGACAGGAAGGCCTGGAGGAATGTTGTCCATGGGGTCACGATGGGTTGGACATGACTTCGCAACTAACAACAACAGTAGGGTTGGAGTCGTACTAGAAGAGCTCCAAGGCCCTTTCAACTTTCTTGTCTATGGAGATTCTCAGTCCTCCAGGTCATGGTTGCCCCGAAGGTGCTTTTCCAAGAGGCAACTGGACTTCCTGGTTTTTCTTTGAAGACATTTCGCTTCTCATCCAAGGAGCTTCTTCAGCACAGAGCTTCTTGGATGAGAAGCGAAACGTCTTCAAAGAAAAACCAGGAAGTCCAGTTGCCTCTTGGAAAAGCACCTTTGGGATTTCACCTCTGTTATTCTGTAATTCTGCCTGATCCCTCTCAACCTATACTCAGAAGATCCAGAGATCTCAGGGAGTGGAGATGTAGGACCAGAGAAAGGGTGGACAACTATAAGAATTTTCGACCTGCGGATTTCAAACTCCTGCAATTCTTGAGCCAGCCATGAGTTGAAGTCCATAGGTCATAAAGCAATAGCACTTAGATTTATATACCGCTTTCTATATAAAGCTGCCATCGTTAAGTCAGAAGCTCCCCTGACACCATTTCAAGAACCATAAAATGCTGACCTTAAAAGTCTTTAAATACATACTTATCAAAAGATGGAATGATAAGCGAATTGTACTACAAGCTTCCATCCTGTTATCCATTTACTTGGGAGGGGCTCCCATTGAACAAGTCTCAGTAGCTCTGGGCCAACACAAATACATTCTCGGAACACAATAAACCATTAAATTAAATTCCTGTCTGAAGTGAAAAGAAGGGGGGAAAAAACCCCTCAGAAATCCTGTGTGATACCATCTATTGACCTCCTTGAAGTTTATTTAGCTTTTTCCCCCTAAACATTTTGGAGCGTGAAGAGTGAGGGACAACCGTCTGAAGAACATGGTCATATTATTTGAAAAACTGCTCTTGGGGGTTTACAAATCACACCGCACTGTTGTATCCTTGCAAATTGTGCCTCAGTTGTGCAGGGTAGACACCCTCTTTTCCTGTTTAAGCAAGAATGCAGTACTGCTTTTCTCAAATAAAATGGAAGGAAGGAAGGAAGGAAGGAAGGAAGGAAGGAAGGAAGGAAGGGAGGGAGGGAGGGAGGGAGGGAGGGAGATGGTAATGAGAAAAAGGGAGGGAGATGAGTATGAGAAGGGAGGAAGGGAAAGAGGGAGGGAGGGAGGAAGGAAAGAGGGAGGGAGAAAAGAAGGAAGGAGGGAGATGGGAATGAGAAGAGGGAGGAAGGAAGGAAAGGAGGACGGAGGAAGGGAAAGAAAGGGAGATGAAAATGAGAAGAGGGAGAAGGAAGGAAAGAAGGGAGGGAGGGAAAGAAAGAAGCAGGGAGATGGAAATGAGAAGAGGGATTGAGGGAGGAAGGAAGGGAAAGGGAAAAGGAAGGAAAGAATGAGGAAGAAAGGAAAGAAGGAAGGAATGTCAAGGGGAAAGGAGGGAGGGAGGGAGGGAGGGAGGGAGATGGGAATGAGAAAAAGGAGGGAGGGAGATGAGGATGAGAAGAGGGAGGAAGGGAAAGAGGGAAAGCGAAGGAAGGAAGGAAGAAGGGAGGGAGGAAGGAAGGAAAGAAGGAGGGAGGGAGGAAAGAAGGAAGGAAGGAGGGAGATGGGAATGAGAAGAGGGAGGAAGGAAGGAAGGAAAAAAAGAGGGAGGAAGGGAAAGAAAGAAGCAGGGAGATGGAAATGAGAAGAGGGATGGCGGGAGGAAGGAAGGGAAAGGGAAAAGGAAGGAAAGAATGAGGAAGAAAGGAAAGAAGGAAGGAATGTCAAGGGGAAAGAAGGAAGGAAGAGAGGAAGGAAGGAAGGAACAAAGGAAAGAAGGAAGGAAGGAAAGAAAGAAAGAAAACAATTAGATCAGATCGAGTCAAGTTAACCATTACAAGTTCTGTCCTTCCTCATTTATCCAGAACATCCGACAGCTCTTGACCTCCTGGAACTTGATGCACCTGATCTTTTCTGATAGATGGGGGTCCTTTTCTTTCTTTCTCCCACCCCCCGCTGCCCCACCTCCAACTTGCTGGCTTCCTCTCCAGTACCCCAAGATGCAGAAGGAGTCTCATCACCTTCCTGCATCTGGCAAGCCTCCATCTTGGCTCAGCCCAGCCAGAGGAGAGTCACGCGTCCTGAGCCAGAGGGGGTGTGACTCCTTTGCGTATCTTATTTGCACGTTATTTACATACTGTGGGCATGAAACCACTTCACACCAGGCGAGAGCTGGCAGATGGACTGCAGAGCCCATGCCACACCGTCTGCAGCAGTGGCAAGAGTGCCGGGTGAAAAAAACAGTTGCAGTTCGAAAACGTTTGGGAAGGACCTTGGTTCATTGGTGGCTTAGCCAAGAAACCCTTTAAAGCCCAGGGAGGAGGGAAAGCATTGTCAAAAGCAACTGAAAAACACATAAATATTGAACGGAATAACCTCTGCAAGGTCTTTGGTGCTCTCTGAGCTTGGTTGTTTCTTTGCAGATGTCTCACTGCCCAATTGGGTAACATCATCAGTGCTAGAAGGGAGTGGGTTTGTGGAACGATGGAGGAGGAGGAGGAGGGGGAGGATTGTGGGGTCCTTGACGCTTTCTCAGCTTTGTGGTCTTCTTGCAGATGTTTCATGACCAAGCTAGGTAACATTATCAGTGCTAGAAAGGAGTGGGCTTTGTGGGAGAGGAGGAAGAGGAGAAGGACCGTGTGGTCCTTGGTGCTCTCCAAGCTTGGTTGTTTTCTTGAAGACATTTCATGATCCAGCTAGGGAGTGGGGTTTGCAGGAGGAGGAGGAGGAGGAGGAGGAGGAGGAGGAGGAGGAGGAGGAGGAGGAGGAGGAGGGGGGGGAATTATGGGGCCCTTGGACTCTCTGAATTTGACTGTTTTCTTGCAGATGTTTCAATACCCTAATTAGGTAACATCATCAGTGCTAGAAAGGATTGGGTTTGTAAAGAGGAGGAAAAGGAGGAAGAGGAGGAGGAGGAGGAGGAGGAGGAGGAGGAGGAGGAGGAGGAGGAGGAGGAGGAGGAGGACGACGACAACGATTGTGGGGTCCTTGCTTGGTGGATTTTTTTGCAGATATTTCATGACCCAATTGGTAACCAAGGATTCATCCAATTCAACCCTGAACTACAAATATTCTCTTCTACGGTATTAGAATAAACTTCATCCAAATCATTAGGTTGAACAGAATATTTATTTATTTATTTATTTATTTATTTATTTATTTATTTATTTATTTATTTATTTATTTATTTAATTAATTTGTATACCGCCCTTCTCCCAGAGGGGACTCAGGGTGGTGAACAGCCAAAATTAAAAAAACATACAAATACAAAAGTTAAGATAATTAAAAAAGAATTAAATCATTAGCTTCCCAATTTAAAACCCCCAAATCCATAAAATTTAAAAAATAATTGGTAGATTTCAGGAAGGCCACTGTGGGTGGTCACGAAAAGCCCCTAAGAACATAAAAATAGCTGAAGGAGCTTCTTGGATGAGAAGTAAAACGTCTTCAGAGAAAAAAACAGAAAGTCCAGTTGTCTCTTTTTTTAAAAATTTTTTTTTTTTATTTATATGCCGCCCTTCTCCGGAGACTCAGGGTGGCTTACAATGCGTTAAGCAATAGCCTTCATCCTTTTGTATATTTTATACAAAGTCAGCTTATTGCCCCCACAATCTGGGTCCTCAATTTACCTACCTTAGAAAGGATGGAAGGTTAAGTCAACCTTGAGCCTTGGAGAGATTCGAACCTGCAGTAATTGCAGGCAGCTGATCTTAATAACAGGGTGCTTTAGACCACTGTACTACCAAGGCTCTTGAAGAAGAAGAAGAAGAAGAAGAAGAAAAACAAAAAGCACAGAGGCAGGAGAAATCAACGAGAGTGCCAAAAGGAAGATAAATAACCTGGTCCACAGACAGGGAATGGCAAGAGAATAAGATAAAGTTTTCTGACTTTGAAGTCCTGAATCTTGCTGGAGAAAAGATCAAAAAAAAAAAAAAAAAGCAGTTCTCCAGCCAACGTGTGAGGAATTTTTGCATCATGAGCCCTGAAGATTTATCACTCCAGGCAAACTCTGAGCGTCAAGCTGGAGAGATTTGGTTCTCTCTCTCTCCACATCTGGTCCTGTGAGAACAGGCAAAAGAACCATCCCCACCTCTGGGCTTGTGGGGCAGCAGAGAAAGTCCCGCAAAACTTTCTCCAGCAAAGTCCAACAAAGGCGGGCATCGGCTAAGCATCTGGGAAGGGAACGGGATGGATAAGGACAGTCTGGAGTCTCTTCTTCTTCTTCTTCTTCTTCTTCTTCTTCTTCTTCTTCTTCTTCTTCTTCTTCTTCTTCTTCTTCTTCTTCTTCTTCTTCTTCTTCTTCTTCTTCTTCTTCTTCTTCTTCTTCTTCTTTACCTGAGATGGCTTTCTTGCTCTCCAGATGCCCAGCCAGATGTTCCAGAAGGGATCTCTAAAAAGAGAAAAGCCCTGGCACTTCAACTTTGTTAAATTCCAGTTTCCGGCATCTTGCATAATTTGGCTGGGAGGGTTCATAGATCATAGTCAAAAAAGTTAAGACGGAGATTACAACAGTGCGATCAAAGCTCTGCCTGATTTTTAGGGGTGTTGCAATGAGTCCTTTTCTTCCTTCCTTCCTTCCTTCCTTCCTTCCTTCCTTCCTTCCTTCCTTCCTTCCTTCCCTCCCTTCTCGTTCCTTCCTTCCTTCCCTCCCTCCCTGACTTATAACTAGATTCCTTCCTTCCTTCCTTCCTTCCTTCCTTCCTTCCTTCCTTCCCTCCCTCCTCCCTCCCTCCCTCCCTCCCTTCTCGTTCCTTCCTTCCTTCCCTCCCTCCCTGATTTATAACTAGATTCCTTCCTTCCTTCCTTCCTTCCTTCCTTCCTTCCTTCCTTCCTTCCTTCCTTCCTTCCTTCCTTCCTTCCTTTCTTCCCTCCCTTCTCGTTCCTTCCTTCCTTCCCTCCCTCCCTGATTTATAACTAGATTCCTTCCTTCCTTCCTTCCTTCCTTCCTTCCTTCCTTCCTTCCTTCCTCCCTCCCTCCCTCCCTCCCTCCCTCCCTTCCTTCCTTCCTGGGGCGAAATCCAGCAGGTTCTGACAGGTTCTGGAGAACCGGTAGTGGAAATTTTGAGTAGTTTGGAGAACTGGCAAACCCCCTCTGGCTGGCCCCAGAGTGGGGTGGGAATGGGGATTTTGCAGTATCCTTCCCCTGGAGTGGGGTGGGAATGGGGATTTTGCAGTATCCTTCCCCTGGAGTGGGGTGGGAATGGAGATTTTGCAGTATCCTTCCCCTGCCATGTCTACCAAGCCACGCCCACAGAACCATTAGGGAAAAAATTTGATTTCACCACTGCTTCCTTCCTTCCCTCCCTCCCTCCCTCCCTCCCTCCCTCCCTCCTTCTTTCCCACTGTTTGGGGATCAAATCCCACTTCTTCATAATGCAGCTTTCTATTATCTTTCCTCCCACCAAAATTGGGGCTCGTGTTCCCTGGTCTTTTCCAACCGCTTTCTGTTCCCTTAGTCGAGGGACCCAAATTTAACCGGCCATTCCCCTGTTTTATCCGCTGCTAAAACCTCCGATCCACGTTTTCCTTTACAGCCAAAGGGTGGGAAAAAGTACGCGGAATTGGCTGAAAGGGGAAAATTCCTGTTTTCGTGACATGTGGAAAGACAAGAAGGAAAGGAAATCTTTGTTTCTGAAAAGTAAACGGGGGAGAAACAACAGGAAAGTACATCCTGTACTTTTGTCGAACGGAATTTTTTTTTCCTTTCCTTTTCTTTTTTGAAAAAATTCAGAATAGCAGAATCCATCTGAAACACCCCCTCCCCCCCCCAACTTGCATTTTGGATCCCTTTGGAATGTGTCAACGACCGTACAATCCATTTAGATCCTTGGTGGCGCAGCAGACTAAAGTGCTGTTAAGAAACACCAGCTGCCTGCAATTACTGCCAGTTCAAATCTCACCAGGCTCAAGGTTGACTCAGCCTTCCATCCTTCCGAGGAAGGTAAAATGAGGACCCGGATTGTGGGGGCAATAAGCTGACTTTGTATAAAAAAGAACACTGCTTGGGCGGGGGGGGGGGGGCGAAAGCCCTACTAAGCAGGTATATACAAAAGTATGAAGGCTATTGCTTAACGCATTGTAAGCCGCCCTGAGTCTCCGGAGAAGGGCGGCATATAAATCGAACCAATAAATACAATAAATAAATTTAACAACTGCAGGAATCCGCTTAACGACTTCGACAAAAAGGGTTGCAAAGCGGGGCCGCAGCTCCCTTTACAAACAACCTCGCTTAGCAACAGAAGTTCTGCTCTCAATTGTGGTCGTAAGTTGAAAACTACCTGCATTTCTCCTTTCCCCCTCCTCTGGCTGATTGGGCCGCCGTTTGTCTGAAATGGCGTAGGGTTTCCTGCCTGAGGAGGGGGTTTGGACTAGAAGACCTCCAAGGTCCCTTCCAACTCTGTTACTCTATTCTATTCTAACCATTATTACTTCAGTGCCCTACAATTTGGTTTAAGCAGGAAGCACCTAGCTCTGGTACCCTTACAGCAACTCCTAATGCCATGGGACTT
>NC_142076.1:17980600-18058100 GCF_059756535.1 Pantherophis guttatus | reverse complement strand
GGAGTCCGGGGAGGGCAAAAACACCCCCCCCCCCGCTGTGGTGCAGGAGACTGACTAGGCCACGCCCACCATGGCCACGCCCATCCAGCAACCAGGCAGACAACCCCTTGCTAAAATTTTTGAATCCCAACCCTTAATCTTCCCCACTCAGCAACTGGAATTACAGGGGACTCTCGAGACAGCAAACTGGAAGCCTTGGGAATGTTGGGAGAGCCCCTACCCATATTGCAGAGTATGGCCTGGGATGTTTGCCCCCTAAGTCCTACCTAGATTGTGCTGCTGACTACCAACTAAAAAATGGGGAGGGGGGGAAGGAAGCTAAAATGACCCATCAGGTTGAATTCTGCTCTTGGAACTCGTCTGCCTCTCCCCGATTTCAAACCAGCAGTGAGATATATATATATATATTTCAACTCTCGTTTTGTTTCCAGCCAACAACATTTCTAGATAAGCCCTTGCCAACAGAACTCATGTGGGAGAAGTAAACATGAGATGGTGATTAAAAAGATCTTCGAGGCCTTTGGGAAGGGGGGGGGGCGGGCTGTTTTTGTTATCGCCATGGCAACCATAATCACGACGGAGGGACCCTGGAGAACGAATTTCCATCTGTCCGACGTGGTTAAGTATGATGGTGGGTCGCTCGGTCATCCAGATGTTTAGACTGGGTTTGGCATTTTTGGCCCACCTACCGAGATCTCCGCCTGAGATAGGCAGATGTGGTTGTTTGACGGCATTAAAGGTAGAGCTGCTTTTTTTTTTTTTTTTGCAATTGACTGGTGATACTGGTGTCAATGCCGGTAGACAATCAAATACGATTAGGATGGTGGTTGGCCTTTTCAGCCAGATGTTTAGGCTGGATTTGGCATTTTTGTCTACCTGTGGAGTCCCTGTACCTGCTTGATGGCATTAAAAGTAAATCTGCCTTTTTGCAATTGACTGGAGGTGATTGTGTCAATGCCAATGGCGTTTAAGTGGTGTACCAGACAATCAAATATTGTTATGATGGTGGGTGGCCTTGTCAGCCAGATGTTTAGACTGGATTTGGCATTTTTGTCTACCTATAGCCGTGATGGTGAACTTATGGCACGTGTGCCCAAAGTGGCACACAAAGCCATGTTGCCTGGCATGCGTGGCATTGCCCGTTCCTCGTCCGAGTTTCTGGTGCGCATGTGCGCGCAACAATCAGCTGGCCTTTTTGCATGTGGCAGTGCCGGAAACTGGAAGAGCTGGTCTTCTGTTTTCCTGTGTGAGCGTGTGAGCGCCGGCCAGCTGATCTTACGCCGCATGCACACCAGAAACCCAGAAGAGTAGCTAGCTGAAACTGGAAGTTCAGTAGCTGAAACTGGAAGTTCAGTAGCTGAAACTGGAAGTTCAGTAGCTGAAACCGGAAGTTCAATAGCTGAAACCGGAAGTTCAGTAGCTGAAACCGGAAGTTCAGTAGCTGAAACCGGAAGTTCAGTAGCTGAAACCGGAAGTTCATTTCTGGGCGTGCGCATGTGCCCTGGGCAGCTCCACTTCCTGTTCGTGGCCCGGATGAGCGTGCAGGCATGCCATCACTGACCTATAGTGTCCTACATGGGATAGGCCACGGGTCAGCAACCTGTGGCTCTGGAGCCGCATGTGGCTTTTTCATCCCTCTGCTGCGGCTCCCTGTCGCCGGTAGGCTCCACAATTGATAGGGCTTTCGGTTAGGACAGGTAGAGAAAAAAGGACGCCATGCTAGGAGGAGACTCTATGGTGGGGGAACCGGACTTCCGGTCGGCAGAGGAAAAAGGACACCGCTCTAGGAGGAGACTTTATGGTGGGGGAACTGGACTTCCGGCCGGCTCCAGAATTGAACGGGGGGGGGGGCTTCCGGTTAGGACCTTTGTGGCTCTTTGAGTGTTTAAGGTTGCCGACCCCTGAGATAGGCAGATGTTCTTGTCTGACAACATATTTATTTATTTATTTATTTATTTATTTATTTATTTATTTATTTATTTATTCATTCATTCATTTATTTATTTATTTATTCATTTATTTATTAAATTTCTATACCGCCCTTCTCCAAATAGGACTCAGGGCGCAGGCTGTAAGCTGTTCCCAGCAAAGCTGCCTTCTCCAATTGACTAATGGCGGATTTTGTCCACGCAGATGTGCTGCTCCAGATATTTTGGGATATCACACCGTGTACCCTTAATTACGGTTCGTCCCACAGTCAGCCAGATGTTCCGACTGGATTCGACCTTTTTCGTCCGCCTCTCAAGTACTTTTCCCAAGAACTTGGGACAGGCAGAAGGGGAGGTTTGACGGTATATATATATTAATAATAATAATAATTATTATTATTATTTGGGAAGCTGCATGATGTCATCGCCTTGCTCTGGACGCTGGCCTGGTGGGGAGATAAAGAAGTGGTAACTGTTTGTCTGCTTGGCTGCCGTCCATTTCTAACTCTTCCGTCTGGAGGGATGAGCGATCAAACATTTTAATCATACAGCAAAAGATCCCTCCCACGAGGCCCCCTCCAAAAGGAATGCATTTTATCTTCTTCTTTTTTCTTTTTTAAAAATATCTTGCTATTATCTAAAGGCGAAAATTCTCTTTTCCAGCTGGCTAAAAGAGCAGGCAGCCCTTGTTTAAAGCAACCGGACACTTGCAGCCTTTCTTTCTGCTGAATGTAGATTAGTCCTCGATTTACGACCACAATTGAGCCCCACAATTTCTGCTGTTCAGTGAAACGGTTGTTAAGGGAGTTTTGCCCCGTTTTTACGGCTTTTCTTGCCACCGTTGTTAAGCGAATTGCTCTGCGGTTGATAAGTTAATAACCCAATTGTTAAGGGAATCCAAACAGAGTTGGAAGGGATCTTGGAGGTCTTCTAGTCCAACCCCCTACGTTTAATTCTCCCCAGCTGAGCTGCACACACATCCCCTTCCTTCTCTTCTATTTCTCCTTCTCTATTCAGAGAATACCCTGTTTCCCCCAAAATAAGACATCCCCTGATAATAAGCCCAATTGGTCTTTTGAGCCCATGGCAATAAGGCCAAGCGCTTATTTCAGGGTTCAAAAATAAATATAAGACAGGGTCTTATTTTTGGGGAAACACGGTAGCTATGAATGGAGGGATGGATAGATGGGTGGAGATAGGTAGGTAGATAGATATTTAGATATAGATAGATAGATAGATAGATAGATAGATAGATAGATAGATAGATAGGTGGATGGAAGGATAGATATAGATATGATATAGCTAGCTATGAATAGATGGATGGGGATAGGTAGGTCGGTAGATAGGTAAGTAGATAGGTAGGTAGGTAGATAGATAGGTGAAAGGATAGATAGCTAGTTATAGATATGATATAGCTAGCTATGAATGGATGGATGGAGATAGGTAGGTAGATAGGTAGGTAAATAGATAGATAGATAGATAGATAGATAGATAGATAGATAGATAGATAGATAGATAGATAGATAGATAGATGGGTGGAAGGATAGATAGCTAGTTATAGATACGATATAGCTAGCTATGAATGGATGGATGGAGATAGGTAGGTAGGTAGGTAAATAGATAGATAGATAGATAGATAGATAGATAGATAGATAGATAGATAGATAGATAGATAGATAGATATAGATATGATATAGATACCCTCTTTCCCCCAAAATAAGACATCCCCTGATAATAAGCCCAATCGGGCTTTTGAGCGCATGGCAATAAGGCCAAGTGCTTATTTCAAGGCTCAAAAAAATATAAGACAGGGTCTTATTTTTGGGGAAACTCGGTAATAAGAGTTGGAAGGGGCCTCGGAAATCTTCTAGTCCACCCCCCTGCTGAGGCAGGAAACACTATTACTATGTCTAATCTCTTCTTCAAAAACTCCAGTGTCGGAGCATGCAAAACTTTGGGAGGCAAGTCGTTCCACTGAAATTGTGAATGCTTCAACGCCGGAAGTTATAAATCAGTTACAAATGATTGTTTTGCGTTTCCGTTGTAACTTTGAACGGCGGCTAAACGAATGGTTGTAAGTCGAGAACCACCAACCCTTGCTCATCTTCCTAAATCCTGTTTCTTCCTTGCTGTGAGAGAGGACTAAAAGGTTGATTTAAAAAGCTGCAGGAGATTCTAAAGACAGAAGCTTCAAACATTCCATTGTCTTAAAAAGATTTTCTGCACCCACTGCCAGTAAACCCCTGGCTAAGGGTCAGATCTCAACCCAGCTTTCCAAGTTCTAATCCTCAGTTTTACGCCAAAATTGCCTGCAGGATTTCTGACATCAGGAGATTGCTGGGGAGAAATAAAAGAGAGAGGGGGGGAATGAGAGAGAGAGGGAGGGAGAGAGAGAGGGAGAAAGGAAAGGAGGGAGAGAGGGAGGGGAAGAGAGAAGGAAGGAGAAAGGAGGGAGAGGGAGGGAGGGAGAGAGAAAGGGAGGGAAAGAGGGAGGGGGAAAGAGGGGGAAAGAGAGGGAAGGAGGGAGAGAGGGAGGGGGAAACAGGGAGGGGGAAAGAGGGGGAGAGAGGGAGGGAGAGAGAGAAAGGGAGGGAAGGAGGGAGAGAGAGGGAAGGAGAGAGAGAGGGAAGGAGAGGGAAGGAGGGTGAGAGAGAAGGAGGGAGAGAGAGAGGAAGGGAGAGAGAAAGGGAGGGAGAGAGAAAGGAAAGGAGGGAGAGAAGGAGGGGGAGAGAGAGGGAGGGAAAGAGAGGAAGGGAGGGGGAAAGAGAGGGGGAGAGAGAGGGAAGGAGGGAGAGAGAGAGGGAGAAAGAAAGAAGGAAGGAAGGAAGGAAGGAAGGAAGGAAGGAAGGAAGGAAGGAAGGAAGGAAGGAAGGAAGGAAGGGCCGGTGGGACTTTTAAGGGGCTCCATTGAAAGAAATGCTTTTTTTTCAAAAAGTTTTTTATTTTAAAGTTGGAACAAGCAACTGCATGCCCCAAAGTGTTAAAGCTACAGAATGAAATATCTACTTTTTTGGGGGGGGGGGGGGAAAGCAACGCTGCTTCTTCCAAAGGCAGGGAGAAAATTCTACATTTTACAGCTGAATCCTCCGCCCTCCGAATGGAGTTTACTCGTCTTTGGTTGCGTCGTGGCATTTAATCCACTTTCAGGGATTGTTGAACTAACCATGTGGGAGGGCCTAGCGGCTTTTACAGGTAGTCCTCGACTTACGGCCACATTATTGGGAGCCCATCATTCAGGTCGCTAAGCGAGACGCGGGTTCCGTGACTTTCGCCCCATTTTTTACGACTTTCCTTGCCCCGTTTCTTAAGTGAATCGCCGCAGGGGTTAAAATTAGTAACCCGGTTGCTAAGTGAATCTGGATTCCCCGTTGACTTTGGCCGTCAGAAGGTCGCAAAAAGGGAAGCTGCCACCGTCATAAATGTGAATCAGTTGTCAAACATCCGAATATAAATCGTGTGACCATGGTGTGTGTGTGTGTGGGGAGAATGCTGCATCGATCGTGAGCGTGAAAAATGGAGGCAAGTCACTTTTTTCTCCAGTGCTGTTGGAACTTTTTGGAACAGTCGCTATTTGAACCATCGTAAGTCGAGGACTACCTGCATTTGCAGGCTTTTGCAGGCAGGAGGGGAAAAAAAAAAGCTGGTTCACACACACACGACTAACCACATCCCTGAGAGCTTGGCATGACGGGTACGTACATTGCTGTGATGGTACAATTCTAAATTAAGAGGTGTGCAGTTTATAGCTGTCTGGCCTCACTTGCTCTCTGCCCTTTCCACTGTAACAGCTCCAAAGCATTTCTGACCGTCCAAAACCAGTCTCCCTTAACGTCCTTAAAAGCAGCACCGCAGAATTATACCCATTTTACAGATGAAAAAAAAACAACAACAGAGGAGGGAGAGCAAAATTTGCAAAGGAACGAGTCTGGTTTTAGTGGTTAAAACACCAGACTTGATAAGACGCCAGGAAATGGTGATTTCTAGTTCTTTCTTAAGCACGAAAGCCAGCTGGGTACCAATCACCAGGAGACGGTGAGTTCTAGTCCCCACGTTAAGCATCAGAGATAGGATAACAGAGTTGGAAGGGACCTTGGAGGTCTTCTAGTCCAACCCCCTGCTTATGGTTAAATGGTTATCTAACACATCTTCTTAAAAAACTTCCAGTGTTGGAGCATTCACAACTTCTGGTGGCAAGTGGTTCCGCTGGTTAATTGTTCTAACTGTCAGGAGATTTCTCTTTAGTTCTAAGTTGCTTCTCTCCTTGATGAGTTTCCATTCATTGCTTCTTGTCCTGCCTTCAGGTGCTTTGGAGAATAGCTTGACTTCCTCTTCTTTGGGGCAGCCCCTGAGATACTGGAAGACTGCTATCATGTCTCCCCTAATCCTTCTTTTCATCAGACTAGACATACCCAGTTCCTGCAATTGTTCTTCATATGTTTTAGCCTCCAATCCCCTAATCCTCTTGGTTGCTCTTCTCTGCACTCTTTCTAGAGTCTCCACATCTTTTTTACATCGCTAGTTGGGTGACTTTGGCCCAGCAGTCACCCCAAAAGTTGTCACAATGGAGCACAGAATTTCTCTCGCCAAGCACAGAAATGAGTTGTGTTTTGTTAAGTGAGTTTTGCCTCCTTTTACCACCTTTCTTACCACGGTTGTTAAGTGAATCATTGCCGTTAGTAAGTGAGTAACACGGTTGTTAAGTGAATCTGACTTCCCCATTGCTTTTCAGAAGGTCGTAAAAGGAGATCAATGACCCCCAGGACGCTGCCACCGTCATAAAAACGAGGCAGTTTCCAAGCGTCCGAATTTTGAACATGTAACCACGGGGATGCTGGAATGGTCGTAAGGGCGAAAAACGGTCCTAAGTTATTTTTTTCAGTGCTATTGTAAATCTGAACAGTCACTAAACGAATGGTCGTAAGTCCAGGACTACCTGTATGCAACCAGGATGTTTCAGCCAGGATTCCATCACTCACCTGGGCAATATCAAAGACAGGTTAAATTAAAACTTAGCCAACCAATTGGACTCGTGCTTTTTAATTGGGCCTTGAAAGACCAAACCGTCTCATGGGTTGGCCGATAAAAATCCATTTACGTGTGCAAGGAAAAATAAATAAATAAAATAAAATAAGAACTGTGTCCTGAAACTAAGATGCCGTGGATATTGGAGAAAGTATCCAAAAATTAATTTTTAACAAGGACCGCGGTAAGTTGTTGGCTCCTGAGACGGGGAAGGAGAGGCCGAATCAATAGGAGGCGGGATTAATATGTAACCGAAGAATAAGGCAATTGACTTTGAGTTTCGTTGGCCCAGATCCAATCACCCCTAAGATAGACCGAAATCCAAGGAGCTCCCGTTGACGTCAGATCCAAAATTGAGAGGCCTCAAGTGGGAGAGAAACATTTCTCCTTTCCTGTCCTACAAATGGGGCCATTGCACGGATTTGACAGGTAGACCATGATTTACAACAGTTCCATTTAGCGCCCATTCATTAACGTTACAACGGCACTGGAAAAAATATGACTGAGGACCGTTTCTCCCACTTATGACCGTTGCATGGTCCCATGATCAAAAATTCAACAGGCTCGCATTTATATGACGGTTCCATTGTCCCGGGGTCATGCCATTCCCTTTTGCGATCTTCTGTTTGTATTGTATGAAAAATCCGCACAGTTGCAATGAGAGGGAGAGCTGAGAAGATGCCAAGCCACCTTTCCCCTTCAAAGACCTCAAAGGCAGAGAAGCAATGAAGGCGGAGTTCTCACCTTAGGAGGAAATGTAGACGAATGCTCCATCACTGGAAGTTTTTAAGGAGAGATTGGACAACCATTTGTCTGGACCGAGTGTCCAAAGTGTGCGTACATGCCCAAACTCCCAAAATGCAATGTTCACACGATGCATGCCTCACACCCCCACACACGCACACGTGGCCCCCGCATGTGCCCTGCCCCTCACCGATGCGCATGTGGCCCCCCGCACACACTCCCTGCGTGCATGGCAGAGACCCAAAGACCAGCTGGCCGGCAGGAGGCTCGCGTGTCCACAGAGAGGGTTCTGCTTGCCACCTCTGGCACACGTGCCATAGGTTCGCCCTCACGGGCATAGGGTTTCCTCAGTGGTGGGATTCAAATTTTTTTACTACCGGTTCTGTGGGTGTGGCTTGGTGGGTGTGGCTTGGTGGGTGTGGCTTGGTGGGCGTGGCAGGAGAAGGTTACTGCAAAATCCCCATTTCCTCTCGATCAAGGGAGGCAGAGAAGAGATGGGAGTGGGACCGGTCAGAATTTTTACTACCGGTTCTCCGAACTACTCAAAATTTCTGCTGCCGGTTCGCCAGAACTGGAGAATGAATGAATGAATGAATGAATGAACAAATAAATAAAGAAGGAAGGAAGGAAAGAAAGAAAGAAAGAAAGAAAGAAAGAAAGAAAGAAAGAAAGAAAGAAAGAAAGAAAGAAAGAAAGAAAGAAAGAAAGAAAGAAAGAAAGAAAGACAGTTCAGGCAACCTGTTTTTTTGTTTTTGGAAAGTCAAAACCTTCCCCTCTACAAACGGACCGTTCCGACTCCGAAGATTGGAACTGGGGCGTTTCGCTTTGGAGATCAAAGCTTCATCGCGGCGCACGTTCCTTTATTCTTATTTAGGACCGAATAAAACAAACAAGCCCGGGATTGCTGACCCGCCCCCCCCTCTCCCCACGCCCCCAAGACTGGGGTGGGGGTGGAGGCTGCAAGGCTGGGGAACCCCCGCTGGGTGGGGGGGGGGAGGGGGAGGGAGAGGGAGGGGCTCCAGAAACAGGTTTGCACGCCTGCAGCTCTCCAAACACCTTGCGCGCCCATCTGTTTCTCTACCTAAGGAAGGCTACGGGGAATTTAAAAAAAAAAAAGGAGGAGAAGAAGAAAGCAACGGAGAGAGGGGGAACCCAGAGGACATCTCCTCTTTCCTCACCCTCAACCCCCACCCCCCACCCCATCCATCTTTCCAGCGCAAGGGTGGGATACTCAATCCTGACTCGTTTAAAGCTTGGCTGATTTCGCTCCGCAGAATAAGCTGGGATGTCCTCCGCCACCCGGTGCGACCCACGCGGGGACTGGAAAGCGCGCGTGGGAAAGCATACCTTCCTTCCCCACCCCCCCACCCCCAGGGAAAATAGTCTCCCCCTCCACTCCCCCCACCCGAGTCTGGCCGCCAAGTGCCACCGCCTCCTGGTAACCATGGCGTTTTCTCCTCCGCCTAGATAAGCAGCAGGTGGGCTCCTTAAGGGTGCCACGGCGGGTGGGGTGGGGGTGGGTGGGGAACCTGCTCAGCCACCTTCCCCCCCCCCCACAGCCACCCTCCCCCCCTCTCCCAGCGAAGAGGCGCCTGATTTCTTTCGCCGCCGGGGCTGCGGAGGAACGCGGGACCAGGGGAGGGAGAGAAGGAGAAAAAAGAGGAGGAGGAGGAGGAGAGAAATGGGTGGGTGGCGGTCTCCCCGCATCTTGGCGCATGGCACCCCAAAGTAGTTGGGGGCACTTTGCAAGGCGCGCGCTTTCCACCCCTCTCTCCTTCCTGCTGCCCTACCCCGCGCTCTCTTCGCTTTTGGGCGGGGGTGCCCGCGCGCCTTGGCGTGCCACCTTGGTGCAGCGCCCGGAGGCGTGTATCCTTCTCTCTCTCTCTCCCTCTCTCTCTCTCCCTCCCTCCCTCCCTCCTTCTCCCTCCCTCCCTCTCCCTCTCCCCCTCTCCCTTCCTTTCCCTTCCTCTCTCTCTCTCTCTCTCTCTCTCTCTCTCTCTCTCCCTCCCTCCCCCCCCTCTCTCCTTTGCCACAGCCCGCGACAGCCTTGGCGCGCCGGACTGCGTTTGCAGCAAAACCCCCACACGCCTCGGTCGTTCGCGCTGGGGCTGCCTGCTGTGGGAACCGAGCAGGGTGGAGCGTTGCCCGGGGTGGGGAAGGGGGGGGGGGAAAGGAAGGAAAGAAGGAAGGAGGTGCCTCGCTTGGGACAGGAGGAGGGCGCCGCCCCCCCACCCACCCCCACCCCACCCTACCCTACCCTATGGCGGCGCGCCTCTCCCCCAGGGATCTCTCCAGCGCATCCCTCTCCCATCTCCCCTCCCCGAAATTTCCCTTTCCCCCCCTCCCACCCGATGCCCTCCGCCTGCCCCCGCGCCCCAAATGCCCCCAGCGGACCCATCCCTTGTTTGCGCGATTCCACCGCCCCCCACCCACCCCACAAACACATTCCCTCCCCCCTCCCCCCAAAACACCCAAACCGAGCCAAGCCTTTGCAGCAGCAGCAGCCGGCTGAAAGCGAAAGGCGTTGGGGGGGGGCGAGGGGGGGGAAGGGAAAGGGAGTGAAAGTGAATCCGAGCCGCTTTCGCTTCCGAAGCCTCCGCGTTCGACCCCCCCCCCTGCCGAAACCCTTTGATCTCAAGCCTCTTCGGTTCTTCTGCGAAAAAATAAATCAATAAAAATAAAACGCGGATGCCTAGCCGGCGGCCCACTCCCCCCACCCTCCTCTTCCTCTCCTCCCGGGGAAGCGAGGCCGGCCGCGTTGAAGAGGAGGAGGAGGAGGAGGAGAGAGGAGGAGGAAGGCTCTCGGATCACCTGACGGTCCTTCCTGGAAAAAATTCCCTCGCCTAGTCCGGGCGAAAAGGAAGGCTGCAGTGCGCCCTCTTGGGTTATATTTGATGCTTTCTCGCTTTCTTTCTTTCTTTCCTCCCTTCTTCCTCCCCTCCTTTTTGTGTGTGTGTGTGTGTGTGTGTGTTGAGGGGGAAAAGAAGCCAACAACGTTTCTTCCGCGGCTTCTCTTTTCCCCTTCGCTGCTGCGCTTTACCGCCTGCTGCTCTTGGGTGGGTGGGTATTTGGAAGGGGTGGGGAGAGAGAGAGGGAGGGAGGGAGGGAGGGAAGGGGTGGGTGGGGGAACCGAGGGAGAGGAGGGACTGGGAACTCTTCCCCCTGTCTGGGAAAGGGCGAACGGCTCGCAGACAGGTGATGGACGCCGGGCCGGCTCGCGCCTCCTCCTCCTCCTCCTCCTCCTCCTCTTCTCTGCTCGGCTTTTTTCACTTCGTCGCCATCCCGGCCAAGATGTAGACCCTGACTTGACCGCTTCGTTGCTTATCCAAAAAAAGAAGAAGAAGCCCGAAGCAGCTGCAGCAGCAACAGCAGCTCCAGAAGAAGCGGAGGAAGCGCTGGTGGCACCTTGGAGAAAGGAGGAAAGGAAAGGAAAGGAAAGGAGAAAAAAAAAAGGAGACTCCGGGGCGTCCGGCTTGCCGAAGCGCCTTCCTTCCCTTCTTCGCCGCCCCTCTTGTTTTTCTGGCTTTCGGAAGCGGGGAACAGCGCTAAAAGGGACCACCGACCACCCAGCTTCCCTCTTCTCGCCTCTGCAAGGAGAGACCCCCACCCCCCCGGGAGCCAACCGCCGGAGAGACCTTTTAGATGTCATAGGGGATTTAAGGAGGAGACCTCTGCCCAAAGCCCGAGCTCGGAGGACGACTGCCCCCCTTCCTCCTCCGCCCAGCGCCGGTGGTGGCTCCCTCGCCCCCCCCCTTGAGGGATGGTTGTTATTTTCCCAACCCAAGGAGGCGGGGGGGTGCGCCTCCTGCGCTGCACCGTTGAGTCGTGTGGACGACTACAGTGATGAGCCCGCAATGAGGATCAGCGCAGCATTCTGGGTTATAGGCTTTTGCTACCTCGTGTTGGCAGAGGTAGGTGCACACCTGGGCAAGAAAGGAGGGAGGGAGAGAGAGAGAGGGGGGGGGAAAGGGGAGGAAGGAAGGAAAGGGAGAAGATTCCCCCCCACCATCCTCCTTTTAAAATCTCCAACTGATTCCAAAACCAATTATTATTATTATTATTATTTTTACCAATTGCATCTTTGCTCGTTCTTCCTTCTCTCTCCTCCTCCTCTTCCTCCTCTCGACCTGTCTCTACCTTTCACCTGCAAACCCACCCACTCACTCCACTCCCGTGCATGGGTTTGACTTCACCTTGGACCCTCCGGGTGGAGAAGAAGAAGAAGAGAGCCGAGCTCCCCTTCCCCAAATTACTCCCAAGTGGTGGCGTGGGAAGGAAGGAAGGAAGGAAGCAAGGAAGGAAGGAAGGAAGCAAGCAAGCAAGGAAGGAAGGAAGGAAGGAAGGAAGGAAGGAAGGAAGGAAGGAAGGCAGCCCTTCCACGCGCGGCGAAAACTGCCCATTTCCCACCCACCCACCCCTCTCCAAAACAGCGTGGTTTCTCTTCCTCCTCTTCCTCGTCCTTCCCGCGACCCTCCGGCCCCACGGACTAAGTAGCTAGGTCGCCTCAATCCCCTAACCCTGTCCGTTTCACCCTGCCTTGCGTCTCTTCTGGCGCGCGTGGAGACGTGCAAGGAAAGTAGTGGGGGAGGCTTGAAAACGCGCCTGGCGAGGCGAGGCGTGTGTGGGATTTTTTTTGCGCGCGCGTGTGTGGTTTCTTTTTCATTTTTTCTCTTTTTTTTTTGGGCCAACGCCACGCTGGGCCTGGTTTGGAGAGGTAGGGTGGAAAGTGGAAAAAAACGAGTGGGCTTGCATAAGCCCAGTTTCCTGCTCCTGGTGTGTGTGTGTGTGGGGGAAACTACCACGAAATGGCTAAAATAGGAGAAGGGAAGGGAGCCACCACAGTATATACCAGCTGCCCCTTCTGAGAGGCAACCGCGTGTTAACCCCCCCTCCCTCCCTCCCTCCCTCTCTCCCCTCCGCTCTGAAAATTCACTTTATAAGGTTATCCACAGGGACTGGCGGCGGAGGGAAAGACCCAACTGTATTTTCCCGGCTTTGACTCTGGCGCGTTTTGCTTAGAAGTTAGGACTTTTGCCTTTGGAAAGGGGCTCGTTTCCAACTCCCCCAAGCCCCTCCCCGCCCAGGGACCGCATTCAGACGACTCGCTGAACCCAGGTGGGGTTTTTTTCCCCCCCCAAGGTAAAGGGATTCAGAGTTTTTCCTCCTACAGGAGTGTGGGGTAAGGGGAGCGGGCGAAGGAGAAAATCGTAGTTCGTTTTTTAGGAGCCGGAGGGGGAAGTGGGGAGGAGTGAGGTGGGGTGGGGGTGGGGGGGGCAGTGCATAGGCTTGTGACTCGGTGCTTTTTTGAAGGTAGATCCTGGCTTAGTTTTAGGAAGCTGGTTTGAGTGTGGGTTCCTGTGTGAGCGAAGCCCTTTGGGGTTAGCTGGGTATAATTGCTGCTTTTTTGGGGTGGGTGGGGGGAAGCCTGGGAGAATAGGAACGTAAAGACGGAGCCCAACGGTGGGATTTCCACACCCCCCCCACTCCTCAAATTGGGGAATGGTTTCTGGTAGCCATCGCGGAGCGTGGGAATTCAGTGGCCAGAAGAGGGGAAAGGGAGTATATTTTAAAAGGCAAGCAAGCTGAGTTTTCTGGCTCTTCAGAAGAGGTGCTGGGAGAAAAAAAAATAAAAATAAAAACGAAGTGGTTTGTGTGTTTGTGTATGTGTGTAGTAGTAGTAGTGTGTTGATTTTCAACCTGTAGCATTTCGGGCCCTTCTAGGACACGGGCCACCCATCTCCCCCACTCAGGGAAATTTTGGAGGGGGAGAAAAGTGTGAAGCCAGAGCCAGGAATGTTTGTTTGTTTGTTTGTTTGTTTGTTTGTTTGATTTATTTATTTATTTATTTATTTATTTATTTATTTATTTATTTATTTATTTATTTGTTTTTTTGCAGGCTGAAACTTTTATTTTCTTGCAATAAGCCTTTATTGCGGTCAGAGACCAAATTAAAATAGACAAAGGAAGGGAGCATATTTTACAAATATGGATATTTTCTTGCAAGTTTCCTGCTATAGACCACAAAAAAAGAAAGAAAAAGAAAAAGAGTTGCTTTGGGTCAAAGCTCTCTCCCTTAGGCTGGGCAATTAAAAACAACAATAACAATGGGGCAAAGGAGAGAGAGAAAAAAAAGAAAAGAAAAGAAAAAGAAAAGTTCTGGGTTGTTTTCTCCCATTCATGTAGAACGAGCTCCATGAAGTCCAGAGAATTCAAATAATAATAATAATAATAAAAAAAGCTGGAAAAGAGGATTGGTGCCATATATATATATATTTTTGGAAGTGGGGAGTGAGAGGAGGAAATAACCTGTGGAATGGTGCTGAGAATATTTCAACTTGATTTCTAGTCTCTCTCTCTCTCTTTCTCTCTCTCTCTCTCTCTCTCTCTCTCTCTCTCTCTCTCTCTCTCTCTCTCTCTCTCTTTCTCTCTTTCTCTCTTTCTCTCTTTCTTTCTCTCTCTTTCTTTCTCTCTCTCTTTCTCTCTTTCTCTCTCTCTCTCTCTCTTTCTCTTTCTCTCTCTCTCTCTTTCATGCTGTCTCTCTCATACTTCTAGGAAGGCTGATTTCAGGTACTTAAATCCCCCCGGAAGGCAAGCCCTCTCTTAGTAAATGGGATGGTTTTGTAATTGTAATGGGATGGGGTGCCCAAACAGCCCCCCCCAATATTATGGGATGGTCTTAAAGCACTGCCTGCTGCATTAAAAAAAAAAACCCTCACCTCCAGCATTTCTGGAAGATTTGAGCCACCAAAGGAATGCTAATCCTTCCTTCCAAGATACCGCCCCCCTACACACACACATACACTAAAGGGGGAAATAAATAATGAAAAGGACAGAATTTACACATATCACAGTGGGGGGGGGGAGGGAAAGGGGGAGGAAGCAATGTTAATGGTGGGTTGCAGTTTTATTGGGTACAGGTTGTTGAAAAGGAATTTTTTAAAACAACAAAAAAAACCTGCAGCCCTTCCTTTCTCCACATTGTTCCTGAGCCCCTGGAGGTGGAAGCTGGAAGCAGATCCAAGATCCCACTTCAAGAGTGGATCAAGATCTGCTGCAGGTCTGCTCCAGAGGTGATTTGGAGAAAGGCCGACTGGAGATCTGGTGATCTGAGCGGCTAGAGATCAAGATGTGGTCCAGATGTGATGTGGAGAAAGAACTTGCTTAGAGATCTCAAGATTTGACTGACTTGGGACCTGCTCTGGAGGTGATCTGGAGAAACTCGGTAGAGATCTGGTGATCTGACTGGCTAGAGATCAAAATCTGCTCTGGAGTTGATTTGGAGAAACTCAGTAGAGATCTGTTGATCTGACTGGCTAGAGATCAAAATCTGCTCTGGAGTTGATTTGGAGAAACTCAGTAGAGATCTGGTGATCTGACTGGCTAGAGATCAAGATCTGCTCTGGAGGTGATTTGGAGAAAGAATCACTAGAGATCTAGAGATCTGATTGACTAGAGATCAAGATCTGGTCTGGAGCTGCTTTGGAGAAAGAATCACTAGAGATCTGGTAATTTGATAGACTTGTGGTCAAGATCTGGTCCAGAGATGGTTTGGGGGGGGGAAGTCTCACTAGAGATCTGACAGGACTAGGGAATCTGCTCCGGAGGTGATCTGGAGGAACACTGACTAACAGGAGGGGCTTGCTCTCTTTCTCCTTCTCTTTTCAAAGGAAGCAGAGATCCCTCAAGAGTTGATCGAAAGGCTGGCCCACAGCGAGATTCACAGCATACGGGATTTGCAGCGTCTCCTGGAAATTGATTCCGTAGGTAAATTATTCCCTTGCATTTTTTTCCTATCTCTCAACCAAGACGTGTGTGTGTGTGTGTGTGTGTGTGTGTGTGTGTGGTTACCAAGGGGGTTGGGTTTGGACTCTTCTTGGCAAATGGCCTACCAAGAGCCCTTTTTAGAAATGCAAAAATCCAGGCGTGTCAGTTGGGGAGGGCAGGAAGAGAGAGTCCACAATGGATGGGAGGGGGGGGGCTTCATTCTTCCTCCTTTGGGGAAGGGTGGTGGGGGGAGAAAGAGGTTTAGGAGAGTCTGAGTTTGGCTCCCCCCCCCACTTTCCAAGCCACAGGAAAGGGCTTGTTCCCCCTCCCCCCCTGCTCTCAGGGCCTGTCCAGTTGTGTGTGATTTTCCTTCAGCTCTTGTTGAAAATCTATTTGCAAAAACCACACAGCTGCCAAACGGAACTGAAATATTTCCCTGCTTCCTCCTTCCCTTCCTTTCTTGCCCTTTTGAATGGTGGCAGGTTCTCTCTCTCTCTCTCTCTTCCATTGCCTTGCACCTGTCCCCTTTGCTAGCAGATGAGAATTCGGGGATACACTGCCACGGGCTGTGGAAGCTCCACTGTTCTGGGACAGCTGGGTTATGCATAGCCGATGGCTCTGGTTTGCAGTGACCCCATGTAGAGAAAAAACCCCCACCCACTCTTTTATGAATTGTGTTGCCTCATTGTTTTAGGCGCATGCATTACCTTTCCCCAAAAGTATGTATTGTGTGACAATTGGGCCTTTGTCTCTCCCATCATTCTCTTTCTGTGGTTTTAAAAATATGGGATATACATTTGATTTCCTCCGTTTTGAGTTCAGGGGTACATTAGTCCAGCCAAGGGAAGGCTTGTGTGAATGCTCCCATTTTACAGATAGTGGACTGAGGCAGACTTTTTCAGAGAAATTGAAACGAGGGCTTTGACATTTCCTGGCATTTTCCTGATTAAAAAGAAAAGTCAAAGGGTTTTTCGCTATGCATTGGGACACACCTGGATCGTGCTTGCTTTTCGGAGGAATTATTAACCCAGGGGTGCCAAAGCTTTTCCTTCAGAAGTTGTAAATGCTCCAACATTGGAGGTTTTTAAGAAGAGATTGGACAACCATTTGTCTGAATATAGGGTTTTCATGCTGGGTGTGTATGTGTTGGATTGACGAATGCCAAGTGGAGGTGTGAAATGTGTCCAACAAACATTGCACTGAAATTGACTTGCCCTGTTGACATTGACTTGCCCTGTTGACATTGACTTGCCCTGTTGACATTGACTTGCTCTATGGAAATTGACTTTCCTTGTTGAAATTGACTTGCCCTGTTGACATTGACTTGTTATTGAATTGACTTGCTCTATTGAAATTGATTTGCTATATTGAATTGACTTGCTCTGTTGAAATTGACTTATCCTATTGAATTGACTTGCCCTATGGAAATTGACTTGCCCTATTGACAATGACTTGCCTTGTTGAAATTGAGTTGCTCTGTTGACATTGAGTTGCCCTGTTGACATTGACTTTCCCTATTGACATTGAGTTGTCCTATTGAATTGACTTTCCCTGTTGAAATTGACTTGTCTTGTGGAAATTGACTTGCCTTGTTGAAATTGACTTGCCCTGTTGACATTGACTTGTTATTGAATTGACTTGCTCTATTGAAATTGACTTGCCCTATTGAATTGACTTGCCCTGTTGACATTGACTTCCCCTATTGAATTGACTTGCTCTATTGAAATTGACTTGCTCTATTGAAATTGACTTGCCTTGTTGGAATTGAGTTGCTCTCTTGACATTGACTTGCCCTGTTGACATTGACTTGCCCCACTGACATTGAGTTGTCCTATTGAATTGACTTTCCCTGTTGAAATTGACTTGTCTTGTGGAAATTGCCTTGCCTTGTTGAAATTGACTTGCCCTGTTGACATTGACTTGCCCCTCTGACATTGAGTTGTCCTATTGAATTGACTTTCCCTGTTGAAATTGACTTGCCTTGTTGAAACTGACTTGCCCTATTGACATTGACTTGTGTTTTTATGCTATGAGAAATCTAATCTACAGCTCTGCAAAGTAGATGTATCTTAAATTCGCTTGGGTCCTACAGTTTTGGGGAGAAGAGGAAATCATTCGTCACCAGCTCCCCAGAACAGGTGACCGTCCCCCTCTCCCCCATGTTTTCAGTGAGTGCCTTCCCTCACCAACTCTGCTACGGAGACAGGCCCTTTAAAAAGCAGAAGATGACTTTTCTGGTTGGGTGGGTGTCAGAACCCCCTCCCCAGATTATTTCTCCAGCCACAAACATCACCAAGCTCTTGTCGTTTTTGAAAACCTTCTTCTGTGTGGGGCTATTCCAGACTTTGTTCAGGAATGAAGTCCCGTCTAAACAAGACGGTGTCTTTTGTTTGTTGCAAAAACGAAAAGGGAAAATAAATAAATTCTTCCTTTCCAAAAAAAAAAGACACCCTTCCCCCAACCGGCTCCCAAACAATCAGCTGGCCCATCTTGCTGTTGCTTTTTAATAGCCCAAGGTTATTTTCTGAATCATTAGACTGACGGATGCTTCAAAGGGCAAACGGGCAATTTGCTAACATTACCCTCGTGCAAACTGAACCATCCTGTTATTAAATGTGATCTCTGCAGATTTTGGCCAGAATTGACTCAAAGCGAGGACGTGCAGCATTGGGGAAGGATGGCTTTGTTGATTTGTTGTTGTTGTTATTATTATTTCTTTTGCAAAAGTAGGAAAGAAATCACTGCGGTTTCCTTCCAACTCTTTTCTTCCTCCCCTTTCTTTCTTTCTTTCTTTCTTTCTTTCTTTCTTTCTTCTTTCTCTTTCCTTCCTTCCTTCTTCCTTCCTTCTCTCCCTTCCTTTCCTTCCTCCTTTCCTTTCCTTTTCTTGCTCCCATCCTTTCTCCTTCCACCTTCCACCTCTTTCTCCTTCCTTCCTTCCTTCCTCTGTTCCTTTCCTTTCCTTTCCTTTCCTTTCCTTTCCTTTCCTTTCCTTTCCTTTCCTTTCCTTTCCTTTCCTTTCCTTTCCTTTCCTTTCCTTTCCTTTCCTTTCTCCCTCCCTCTCCTCCCTCCCTCCTCCCTTCCTCCCTTCCCTCCCTCCCTTTCTTTCCTTCCTCCTTTCCTTTCCTTGCTCCCATCCTTTCTCCTTCCACCTCTTTCTCCTTCCTTCCTTCCTCTCCTCTCCTCTCCTCTCCTCTCCTCTCCTCTCCTCTCCTCTCCTCTCCTCTCCTCTCCTCTCCTCTCCTCTCCTTTCCTTTCCTTTCCTTTCCTTTCCTTTCCTTTCCTTTCCTTTCCTTTCTCCCTCCCTCTCCTCCCTCCTCCCTTCCTTCCCTCCCTCCCTTTCTTTCCTTCCTCCTTTCCTTTCCTTGCTCCCATCCTTTCTCCTTCCACCTTCCACTTCTTTCTCCATTCCTTCCTTCCTTCCTTCCTTCCTTCCTTCCTTCCTCCCTCCCTCCCTCCCTCCCTCCCTCCCTCCCTCCCTTTCCTTTCCTTTCCTTTCTTTTCCTTTCCTTTCCTTTCCTTTCTCCCTCCCTCTCCTCCCTCCCTCCTCCCTCCTCCCTCCCTCCCTCCTTCCTTCCTTCCTTCCTTTTTGTTTTTGTTTTTAAAAAAACAACCAAAGGGAAGTTTCTACCCATCTCCTATCCCGAGCCAAGAATCTAGCAAGTTGTTGCATGCGCTGCTTAAAAGCAGAGCCATTCCATCGAAACAAAGACTGCACAGTTGTTCTGCTTGTTGTTATTATATATACATCTCTATCTCTATCTCTATCTCTATCTCTATCTCTATCTCTATCTCTATCTATCTATCTATCTATCTATCTATCTATCTATCTATCTATCTATCTATCTATCTATCTACAGAAGAATTACAAGAAGGCTTTGAAAGTTTAAACTCTTGATTTCAGCAGGCTCTGCTTTTGGGGTGGGGGGGGCCTGCCCCAGGCTGAATGCATCGGGAGATTTTGTGGTCTGCTGTTTGTGTGTGTGTGTTTCCCTCTTTTCGTTTTGGTGGGATTGCACAAGGTGGTACGGCAAGCAGGCGAAGGACTTCCAGTTTCTTTCCCTTTTCTTTATCGCGAGAGGGAGGGCAGCAGGATTGCTGACTCTGCGCGGGGAGGGGGGAAGTCGACCCTAGGGAAAAAAACCCCAATTTTTTCCCCCCCACTTGTGGTCTCCGAACGCCAAACGTCCTTCGGCCTGTCGTTTTCCTGTCCGGGCTGAAGGAGGAACGCTTGTTACGGATCCACGCAAGCTGTTTTAATTCATCGAAAGGAAAAATCTGATTGCATTTGTTAGGTTGGTTAATTTGAGAGTGGCCGGTGGCCTTGGCAAGTCCTTCACAGGCCCTTTCGTCCCTAAAGGAAGTTACTCACTTAATCTTAGCAGACCTTGAAGAGCTCATCAAGGTCAGAGCTGGCTAAATCTTGGACAGGAGAGACCCCTGGAAGCCCCTGGTTTTTTACTCTCAACGAAACCAGTGGTAAAGAGTAAGGAGCCTTAGTGGTGCAGTGGACTAAAGTGCTGTTAAGTAGCACCAGCTGCCTGCAATTACTGCGAGTTCGAATCTCACCAGGCTCAAGGTTGACTCAGCCTTCCATCCTTCCGAGGTAGGTAAAATGAGGACCCGGATTGTGGGGGCAATAAGCTGACTTTGTATAAAAAAAAGAATACCGCTTAGGGGGGGCCCGAAAGCCCTACTAAGCAGGTATATACAAAAGTATGAAGGCTATTGCTTAACGCATTGTAAGCCACCCTGAGTCTCCGGAGAAGGGCGGCATATAAATCGAACCAATAAATAAATAAATAAATAATAAAATAAAATAAAATAAAATAAAATAAAATAAAATAAAATAAAATAAACAAATGACTTTTTCCTGCCAAGAAAAATTTAGGACCTTGCCCTTGAGTAACTCAAAGGAGACTTTTATACTAAGCATGTTCTTTGGGGCTCTCCGAGCTTGCTTGTTTTCTCGCAGACGTTTCATTACCCAACCAGGTAACACCATCAGTGCTAGAAGGGAGTGAGGTATGTGGAGTGGAGAAGGGGAGGAGGAGGAGGAGGAGAAACCGGAGGAAGAGAAGGACTGTGAAGTCCTTGGTGCCCTCTGAGCTTCCTTGTTTTCTTGCAGAGGTTTCGTTATCCAAACTAGGTAACCGTGGTGAAATCCAATTTTTTTTTACTACCGGTTCTGTGGGCGTGGCGGGCATGGTGTGGCTTGGTGGGCGTGGCAGGGAAAGGATACTGCAAAATCCCCATTCCCTCCCCATTCCTGGGGGAAGGATACTGCAAAATCCCCATTCCCTCCCCACTCCTGGGAGAAGGATACTACAAAATCTCCATTCTCTTCCCATTCCAGGGGAAGGATGGTGCAAAATCCCCATTCCCTCCCCACTCCTGGGGGAAGGATCCTGCAAAATCCCCATTCCCTCCCCACTCCAGGGGAAGGATATTGAAAAATCTCCATTCCCTCCCCACTCCAGGGGAAGGATTCTGAAAAATCCCCATTCCCTCCCCACTCCTGGGGGAAGGATACTGCAAAATCCCCATTCTCTTCCCACTCCTGGGGGAAGGATTCTGCAAAATCCCCATTCCCACCCCACTCCTGGGGCCGGCCAGAGGTGGTATTTGCCAGTTCTTTGAACTACTCAAAATTTCCTCCACCGGTTCTTCAGAACCTGTCAGAACCTGCTGGATTTCACCCTTGACTATAATCCTGGAACAAACCATAACCATTCCCTCCCCACTCCTGGGGGAAGGATATTGCAAAATCTCCATTCCTACCCCACTCTGGGGCCGGCCAGAAGTGGTATTCGCCAGTTCTTCGAACTACTCAAAATTTCCTCCACTGGTTCTCCAGAACTTGTCAGAACCTGCTGGATTTCACCCTTGCTAAGTAACATCATCAGTGTTAGTAAAGAGTGGAGTTTATAGACGAGGAGGAGGAGGGAGGAGGGAGGAGGAGGAGGAGCAATAATAGGAGGATTGTGGGGCCCTTGGTGCTCTCTGAGCTTGCTTGTTTTCTCGCAGACATCTCATTACCCAAACGAGGTAACATCATCACCTAACATTGATGATCTTACCTACTGTGAGTAATGAAAAGTCTGCGAGAAAACAAGCAAGCCCAGAAGAGCATGGAGGACCCCTCATGTCAACCCTGAGTGACAAAGATTCCCCTTTATTAGTAGTCGTGGCGTGTTTGCTCTCCTTTCATAATGCTAGTGTGTTGGGGTTAGATTTATTTTGTTTTTCGTGCTTGCTTGCTTTTTCCACGCAGCTCACAGGCCTTGTATGTAATGCTTTAGCCAGCCTTTTTCAAGGTGGACTCTATGCTGGTCAGTGGGGGTCTTCCTGGATGGCTAACCCAGGCTTCGTCCCCCAGGGATTGCCTTCCGGACAATTTTGGTTTCAACTCCTCCTAACTTTTGCAGAATGGACAAGAAAGAGAGTTTACCATTCTTGCTGGAGGCTCGTTCTCCCAGGTGAATTTTGGGCGAGCACCGTATGGCCTGACCTTCTCTTCACGTTGCGAGTAGAACGTGGATCCTGCTTAGCCATGGAGGTTGGCTTTGCAATGGGGTGTGGAGTCAGGATTGGCCAGTCGTTAATTCGGTTTTTCTGCTCTTCTTCCTTCCAAAGTGCTATTTTATATTCCTAGTATTTTATGAATATTTTATATTCCTAGTACGATTTGATAGCTTACTAGTAACCTTGACTATCACTAAGTGTTGTATCTTTTTATTCTTGATGAATCTATTTTATTCTCCTCATGTACACTGAGAGCGTATGCACCAAAGACAAATTCCTTGTGTGTCCAATCACATTTGGCCAATAAAGAATTTATTTCTTTATTTCTATATTTCTCCGGTAAGATACCCAATAGGAACAGTTCAGGTTTCATGTGATCTGGTGACGGTTTGGATTATGGGGAGAAGGTCACTCTGCTTCAAACCTCCCTTCTGTCTGGAACCCGCACTGCATATCGGACATTAATACAATTGAGCGAGTCCAGAGGTATTTCAGGAGAAGCGTCGTCCACTCCTCTGCTCACAACAGAATCCCTTAAACAGAATTTCAAGCCACCAGACTTGAAATTTTGGGCTTAGACAACTTAGAACTACGCAGCCTTCGGTCTGATCTAAGCGTAGTACGTAGTACATAGTACATAAAATTATCTGCTACAACATCCTACCTGTCAATGACTACTTCAGCTTCAACCGCAATAACACAAGAGCACACAATAGATACAAACTTAAGGTAAACCGTTCCAAACTCGATTGCAGAAAATACAACTTCAGTAACAGAGTGGTCAATGCCAGAGGTGGGTTTCAGCAGGTTCTGACCAGTTCTGGAGAACCGGTAGCGGAAAATTTGAGTAGTTCGGAGAACCGGTAGTAAAAATTCTGACTGGCCCCGCCCGCATCTATTCTCTGCCTCCCGAGTCCCAGCTGATCGGGAGGAAATGGAGATTTTACAGTAACCTTCCCCTGCCATGCCCACCAAGCCACACCCACAAGCCCACGCCATGCCCACTAAGCCACGCCCCCAGAACAGGTATTAAAAAAATTCGAAACCCACCAGCGGTCAATGCCTGGAACGCACTACCCGACTGTGGTTTTCTTCCCCAAACCCCCAAAACTTTAACCTTAGACCAGAGGTCTTCAAACTTGGCAGCTTTAAGACTTGTGGCCTTCAAAGCTGGCTGGAGAATTCTGGGAGTTAAAGTCCACAAGTCTTAAAGCTGCCAAGTTTGAAGACCTCTGCCTTAGACTGTCTACTGTCGACCTCGCCCCATTCCTAAGAGGTCTGTAAGGGGCATGCATAAGATCACCAGCATGGCCACCATCCCTGTCCTAATGTCCCTTTTTTATCCATACCCATTGAATTGTATTCATAATCATGTTTATACTTATATCTGTTATCTAATAGATGCTTGATGAAATAAATAAAAAAGTCTAACCCCTTCCAGAGGTTTGGCTGACATCCGATCCCAACTATCTTGGCCGTCTGGTGGTTGACCAGACACATCCAGGAGACCCACCACCAACAGAGCTGATACCTTTTGGGCTAACACATCACTCATCCTCACTGAAAAGCATCCTTGTGCAGGTTGGGGTTGATGTTGGCAAAGGTTGAGTGTTGTGTTGTTTTTTTTCCCCTGACTGCAGCGTTTCATCCACCACGTCAAATTCTTTGCCTCTCTCACCCTGGAGAGGCAGTGAGTGATGACCTCATCTGTATCGACTAGCTCTCTTCGTGGCTTTTTTTTGGTTTTTTTGACATGGAGCTAAATAAGACAGTCCTGGGCAATGGATACATTATACTGTCTGGCAGAGTTTGAACGCTGGATGTCAGAAAGCTCTGAAGTGTCTATTGATAGACACGTGCTTGTAATTTATTGGCCGGGTGCCTGCAACAGTCTAGGCCAGGAACTCCAAAGCACAGTACAGGTAATTCTTGACTTACAACCATTCGTTCAGCAATCATCTTTCTTTCTTTCTTTCTTTCTTTCTTTCTTTCTTTCTTTCTTTCTTTCTTTCTTTCTTTCTTTCTTTCTTTCTTTCCTTCCTTCCTTCCTTCCTTCCTTCCTTTCCTTTCCTTTCCTTTCCTTTCCCTCCCTCCCTTCCTTCCTTCCTTTTTCTTTTCCTTCCTTGCTCCCTCCCTCCCTCTTTCTTTCTTTCTTTCTTTTTCTTTTTCTTTTTCTTTTCCTTGCTTCCTTCCTTGCTTGCTTCCTTCCTCTCCCTTCCTTCCTTTTTCTTTTCCTTGCTTGCTTCCTTGCTTTCTTCCTTCCTCTCCCTTCCTTCCTCTCCCTCCCTTTTTCTTTTCCTTCCTTGCTCCCTTTCCTTCCTTCCTTCCTTCCTTCCTTCCTTCCTTCCTTCCTTCCTTCCTTCCTTCCTTCCTTTCCTTTCCTTTCCTTCCTTCCTTCCTTTTTTTCCTTCCTTGCTCCCTCCCTCTTTCTTTCTTCCTTCCTTCCTTCCTTCCTTCCTTCCTTCCTTCCTTCCTTCCTTCCTTCCTTCCTTCCTTCCTTCCTTCCTTCCTTTCTTTTTCTTTTCCTTGCTTCCTTCCTCTCCCTTCCTTCCTTTTTCTTTTCCTTCCTTGCTCCCTTGCTCCCCTCCCTCCCTCCCTCCCTCCCTCCCTCCCTCCCTCCCTCCCTCCCTCCCTCCCTCCCTCCCTCCCTCTCTCTCTTTCTTTCTTTCTTTCTTTCTTTCTTTCTTTCTTTCTTTCTTTCTTTCTTTCTTTCTTTCTTGTTGTGGATCCAGGCTGCTCTTGAGGGCGGAACCTCACTGTTTTCAGATCTTCCCCCGAAATCTTTTAAGCTGTTGATCTATCCCCATTCCTCCTTTGAAGGTCCAGCTTTGTACTTCCAATAGATGTGGCTCTTTCTTGGTGTCTTCCATCTCTGTTCATTGCTACATCCTTACGTTAAGGTCTTCTATTTTCCTTCCACCTGTCCTCCAGAAGCTCAAGAGATCACGGGGGACAGGTGATTTTTTTCTCTCTGTAATTTATCCCACAAAAATCCTTTGATTAAGGTTGGGTTGAGAAGTTTTTTTTTTGTTTGTTTTTTAATTTGATTTATATGCCGCCCTTCTCCGGAGACTCAGGGCGGCTTACAATGCGCTAAGCAATAGCCTTCATACTTTTGTATATTTTATTCAAAGTCAGCTTATTGCCCCCACAAACTGGGTCCTCAATTTACCTACCTTAGAAAGGATGGAAGGCTGAGTCAACCTTGAGCCTGGCGAGATTCGATCTTACTTTAATTGCAGACAGCTGGTGTTAATCACAATGCTATCAGTCTGCTGAGCCACCAGGCCAACCCAAAGGCATCTTTCAGGCTTTGTGCTCGTGAGGGGCTTCCCAGGGTCCAGTGTTATGCCCCTAACCATTGCGTCATACCAACTTTCCAACATGTTGATACCATCCATATCTGTTTATCCTTCATCTGCAGTGTTAAATAATAGCATTGCCTCTTCTGTGTTGGTCAGTGTTTTTTCCCTCTCTCTCCCTTGAAAGCCTCATTGTATGGGTGGCCATCAATTGGCCATTGTGAGAAAGAAGTTGATGGTCACAGCTAACAAAGATGCTCATAATGCTTAGATTCAATAGCGTATACAAAGCTTGGGAAGACTACCATTCTGTAGAAGCTGCTCTACTTCCATCTTCCCTTTCCGCTGTTTTGCTATTGGCTAGCCTCTGTTTAAGGGGGATGCGGTGGCTCAGCAGCTAAGATGCTGAGCTTGTTGATAAGAAAGGTCGGCACTTCAGCGGTTCGAATCCCTAGTGCTGCGTAACCAGGTGAGCTCCCGTGACTTGTCCCAGCTTCTGCCAACCTAGCAGTTCGAAAGCACATTAAAAAAAAATGCAAGTAGAAAAATAGGGACCACCTTTGGTGAGAAAGTAACAGCCTTCCGTGCACCTTTGGTGTTGAGTCATGCTGGCCACATGACCACAGAGACGTCTTCTGACAGCGCTGGCTCTTCGGCTTTGAAACGGAGATGAGCACCGCCCCCTAGAGTCGGGAACGACTAGCACATATGTGCAAGGGGAAGGCGAACATAGGGATTGTGGCTCTTCAGCCCAGATTTTTGGGGTTGTATGAACCCAGCAGGAGCTGATGGAGTGGTTCTATCACTAAAAGAGACCTCAAGGAAATGGATAAAAGGGTCAAACTATTTCAGAACTCTGGACCATTTAATTACCCCCATCCTACCCTCAATAGACCTGGAACCCTGGATTCTAGTATGCGATTAAAATGTTTCAACTCCTACCCTCAAAACGACGCTATACTGCACACCAGAACAACTAGACACAAGGAGTTTTATCCCAAACGCCGTCACTCTGCTAAACAAATAATTCCCTCAACTAGTTTAACTAGTTTGTTACTAAGTCTGCACTACTATTAATCTTCTCATCGTTCCTATCACCCATCTCCTCCCACTTATGATTATATCAGGGGTGGGTTCTACTTACCTTTACTACTGGTTCGCAACAGGGACACTGGGGGCAACCTACCACTGGACTATATGACTGTAACCTTGTTGCTGGTATCCTTACGATTTATATTGACTGTTTCCTAATATGATTTGATTGCTTATTTGTTCCCTATGACTATCATTAAGTGTTGTACCTCATGATTCTTGACAAATGTATCTTGTCTTTTTATGTACACTGAGAGCGTATGCACCAAAGACAAATTTCTTGTGTGTCCAATCATACTTCGCCAATAAAGAATTCTATTCTATTCTATTCTATTCTATTCTATTCTATTCTATTCTATTCTATTCTATTCTATTCTATTCTATTCTATTCTATTCTATTCTATTCTATTTTTAATAAATGGGCGAAAGGGAGAAATTTCCTCCTTCAGCAAACAAGAAGTCAGATCTTCACTTGTGTTTGGTTTGTAGTTGTCAGCTGTCCAGAATTTCATCCTTTCGGCTATGGGCCAGAACGGAGGTTGTAAATGCATCCTTAACAACTCTGCTTGCTGTTCACAGTGGTTTCCTACTATAGTTTAAAACAACAATCATGCCATGCCATTCTTGAGATGGGATTCCTTTTCCATGCTTGACTGTGTCCTTTTTAACCTCGTGAAGAAACTCATTTCCTTCAGAAATGAAAAGGATGCTGACCATTGCTTCATTTTACCCATCATCCTTTAGATCAGCAGTCACCAACTGGTAGTCCATGAGAAAATTTTGGTGGTCTGCAGAAAAATTATTTGCATTTTTAATATTGCACTAAGTCAGGGGTCCTCAAACTACGGCCCCTGGACCGGATACGTGCAATGAACGTTTGTGTTGCTGCAGAGAGTCTCCCCCTTTGGGGTCTTTTTGGGTGGGTCGGAGGGGGGCAGAAATTCTGACTTGGGGTCTGCTTCGGCCTCCTGGTGCGGGGCTTTGGGCGAAGGCTGGAGGGAAGTGCGTGGGAATGACCTTGAAAGACTGGACATAGAGATGTTGTCAAGAAATGGTCAGATAAGAGAGGGTCCAGCCTGCAGATGCCTAATGGAAAGAGGAAACGGCTCAGAAGAGACCCTCCCTAGTTTTTCAGGCTGTAAAGGAGGTGGTGGGAGAACTCTCCATTTATACCTCTAAGAGTCTGCAGCTTTACTATAGCTTTACTACATGTAGTAGCTTTACTATAGCTTTACTATATGTAGTAGCTTTACTATACCTTTACTATATGTAGTAGCTTTACTATAGCTTTACTATATGGCTTTACTATAGCTTTACTATATAGCTTTACTATAAATGTAGTTTTAGTATAAAGTACAATGAATTCATATAGTTGTATTTCTTGTCTGGTCTACTTGGTAAGACTGACAATTTTGTATTTGCTGTTCCTATTATTTAAGCCCAAACCCCTTGATGCTACACAAATAGACTTCCTCTTGGTGATTTTAATTGTTTTCATCCTTTGGAGTTCACGGGTTTTGCAGAGATTTGAACCCAGAATTGGCGGGGGGGAAAGAAGGATAGGAGTCGATGAATGACTCTTTAAAGCCAGTCCGAGAAATAGGAGTCGATGTGAGTAGATTGTGTTTGGCGGAGTCTCGGTGAAGGATCTGTGGGAAAGTTGGATAGGGTTCTTGATTTTAGGTTTGACTGAATTCCTCAAAGGTAGAAAAAGTCAGTTGAATTTCTTAACTCGAAAGCTTGTACTGGTATATAATGCTTCCTAACATTATTTTGGAAATGGTTACCGGAGGACTGTAGTTTGCCCATGGTTCTGATGGACTTGAGAAAGTTCAAACCTCAACAAGAGTGAATCCGATCTTTCCCTTGGGTTGAAAAGTTTCTCCAACCTTGGATTGTTTCCCAAATTTGGCTTGATTTCAAGCAAAATTGATTTTTTTTTTCTGAGTCTGCAACGAAATCTGGATTTTGCAAGCAACAACAACGGTGGATGAAAGGTTAGCTAAATAGGACAGTTGGAAGAGGCATCCTTCAAAGGGTTCTTAAGGATCAGCTGCCATCAAAGAAGGATCTGTAGGGAAACATCTGTTGAGTTCAACAACGGTGACCTCAAACTCGACCATGAATGAGCAGCTACGAGATCCATGAGTCACCAGGGTATCAAACAGGAGTGTAGATCCCACCCATCAGTGAGCTCATGCTCTGAAGGAAGAAATTATATATAATCTAAGGAAGAAAGAATTTTTTAAAAAGGAAAACACAGCCCCTGTGGCAAAGTTGATCAATGACCACCAACTCCAGAAGACAACTTGTGGCAGGGTGTGTACAGTGGTTGAGGGGGAGAAAAAGACACATCTACCAGTTTATACTAGGCAGTGGAGCATCACTGTGATAACACCACACTCTTACCATGGAATATACAGTGGATTTGAGATTGTGGCCTCTGGGAGAAAGAGTTCAACCAAGGATAGATGAATGGTGCTTCTAGACTAGAGCAATGTTCCTCGACCTTGGCAACATTTTGAGATGTGTGAGACTTCAACTCCCAGAATTCCCCAGTCAGCATGTTGGTTTCAACTGTTGGCTGGGAAATTCTAGGAGTTGAAGTCCACAAATCGTACTGTTGCTAAGATTGAGTTGAGTTGCCAAGGTTGAGTCAAGGTTGAGAAACACAGTTCTAGAGAGTTTAGATATCGGCTACCATAAGTTGCTCCTTTCTGTGTGGTCCTGATGGTGATAGTCCTTTTTCCCTGCATACAATGTAAGGAGAATATGGATGGATGGATGGATGGATGGATGGATGGATGGATGGATAGATGGATGGGTGTTCCTAGATCCTAATGGGCTCCTGAAAATCTTCAGTAATACCATCAAAGATCTCCAGAAGTAGTTGCCAATGTGAAATTATTTTATGGAGCAGGAGAGGAATGATTAAATAATTCCTTTTTCATGACTCTAAACTTCTCAAAGCCTGCAGACCTTGAATCCCACAGAAATGTCATTAAAATGCCTAAATAAATACAATCCTATTAATTCTATGTAGCTGTAATTTAATATAGACGCATGTGAAATCTTGGCTACCGTTTGTCCTTGGGAATTTTACAGCTGAAGGAAGTGCATGAAAATTTAAAGGTGGAGCACGAAGAGTAACGTGTACTAATTTTTTTAAGAGAGTAATAAAAGAGGTGTCAAAGCCATGGAAGAGTGGTTGACAGTCATCGGTATGCATATCGCAGCTAGAGCTTGTCGATCGAAAGGTTGGCAGTTCAGTGGTTCGAATCCCGAGTGCCGCGTAATGGGGTGAGCTCCCATTACTTGTCCCAGCTTCTGCCAACCTAGCAGTTCGAAAGCACGTAAAAAATGCAAGTAGAAAAATAGGGACCACCTTTGGTGAGAAGGGAACAGCTTTCCGTGCGCCTTTGGCGTTGAGTCATGCCGGCCACATGACCACGGAGACATCTTTGGACAGTGCTGGTTCTTCGGCTTTGAATCAGAGATGAGCACGGCCCCCTAGAGTCGGGAACGACTAGCACAGATGTGTGAGGGAAACCTTTACCTTTAGACCTCTGGAACAAACTCTGATCAACAAGACGAACATCATGGCATCATTATGCTTAATGACGCCATGAAGTCAATTGCTCCTCCTAATGATCCCTCATGGAAAGCTACAGACTTCAGCGAAGGGTTTAAAAAAAAAAATTCTCAAAATCAATGATGTTTACAATGCAAACGCCTGCCAACAGGGAAACCATCTTCTGGAGAAGAAGCGGTGCCCTCAAGCTTCTTCCATGCTGCCATTGGAAGACGGAAGATAGGAAAAGATTGAGAAAAGTTGGGCCTCGCTCGCTAGCAAGGGGAGACAAAGAAAAGGAGGAGAAAAGGAGTTTGGCAGGCTCTTGTGTACTGGGCAAACAAAAGTCTATTGAACAGCTGAAGGATGGGTCATCTACAGCTGTGGGAATTGTGTAGCCGTTTCATTGGGTTTGGTTATGTTTTAAAGCTGTATTTGTTGCGCGCTGAGGAGGAGAAGCTGAGGGAAAACACACAGGGGGGAAACTCACAATATCGTGTAATAGCTTTTGAAAAACAGGCGAGCAAACCAAACCGTAGCTTTTTTCCTGAGTAAAAATCCAGCGTTTACCTAGTTTTAAGCTTCACTGCATTCAGTTTTGGTCACCACGATGTAAAAAAGATGTGCAGACTCTAGAAAGAGTGCAGAGAAGAACAAGAAAGATCATGAGGGGACTGGAAGCTAAAACATATGAAGAACGGTTGCTGGAACTGGGTATGTCTAGTTTGATGAAAAGAAGGACTAGGGGAGACATGGTAGCAGTCTTCCAATATCTCAGGGGCTGCCCCAAAAAAGAGGGAGTCAAGCTATTCTCCAAAGCACCTGAAGACAAGACAAGAAACAATGGGTGGAAATTAATCAAGGAGAGAAGCAACTTAGAACTAAGGAGAAATTTCCTGACAGTGAGAACAATTCATCAGTGGAACAACTTGCCTCCAGAAGTTGTGAATGCTCCAACGTTGGATGTTTTTAAGAAGATATTGGATGACCATTTGTCTGAAGTGATGCAGGGCTTCCTGCCTAAGCAGGGGGTTGGACTAGAAGACCTCCAAGGTCCCTTCTGTTATTCTATTCTATTCTAATCATTTTTACTTCAGTGCCCTACAATTCGGTTTAAGCAGAAAGCACCTAGCTCTGGTACCCTTACAGCAACTCTTAATGTCATGGGACTTGAGCGATGCTTGAATTCTGATGAGCAATACTTTAATTCGCACTCCAAGGATCAGGGACCACCCCCTACCCACCCCGTTCAAGCCTGAGTTACAAACATTCTCTTCTGTTGATATTTATTATTTGTTCCTCAAACTTTTGCACAGGGTTTCGCTTTGCTAAATGTGGCCAGACGTCCCCCCCCCTTCTGCATGACCGGGCACTTTGTAAAATGATCTGTCTCTCCGGCAGAAGATCACTTCTCTGGATCTTCTCCATTAGACTGAAGATGCAGACCATTTGTAAAGTTTCTTTGGGAGAATGTCAGAATAGACTAGACCAGACTAGATTAGATTAGAATTCGGAATAGAATTCAGAATAGAATTTAGAATAGGATAGAATAGAGGACTGAAGAGTAGAGTAGAGTAGAGTAGAGTAGAGTAGAGTAGAGTAGAGTAGAATAGAATAGAGGAATGAAGAGTGGAGTAGAGTAGAGTAGAATAAGAGTAGAATAGAACAAATAGAGTAGAGTAGAGTAGAGTAGAGTAGAGTAGAGTAGAGTAGAGTAGAATAGAATAGAATAGAATAGAATAGAATAGAATAGAGGAGAGGAGAGGAGAGGAGAGGAGAGGAGAGGAGAGGAGAGGAGAGGAGAGGAGAGGAGAGGAGAGGAGAGGAGAGGATAAGATAGGGTAGGGTTGGGTAGAGTAGAGTAGAGTAGAGTAGAATAGAGTAGAATAAGAGTACAATAGAATGAGCAGAGTAGAGTAGAATAGAATAGAGGAATGAAGAGTGGAGTAGAGTAGAGTAAAATAAGAGTAGAATAGAACAAGTAGAAGAGAGGAGAGGAGAGGAGAGGAGAGGGTAGGGTTGGGTAGAGTAGAGTAGAGTAGAAAATAGCATGGAATGGAATGGAGGAGAGGAGAGGGGAGGGGAGGGGAGAGGAGAGGAGAGGAGAGGAGAGGAGAGGAGAGGAGAGGAGAGGAGAGGAGAGGAGGGACCTTGGAGGTCTTCTAGTCCAACCCCCTGCTTAGACAGGAAACCCTACACCACTTCAGACAAATGGTTGACCAATCTTTTTAGCTATTTAATGTCATTAGCGGCTCTACCAGATAATAAGAAAGAGAAACCTCCACAAATCATTTTAGCTGTGTTGCAAGGACACCGGGGAACAAATTGGCTGAGACAATTCAGTGCTTTGTTGAAAATATTGATCGCTCCGTAGTGAATGAAAGATTGAAGAGATCCTCTCATTAGCTCGTTCCTGGGAGATTCATAGATATTTCGATTCTTACGCTTTTCTAGCACCGTTAACAGGGGAAGGCATGTCTTCATGATTATCTGTCTTTTTACTGGATGAATCAATGCAATGGATTGTGGTCTAAATAAATATTTGTGTATAATAAAAACACTACAGTGAAAGGGCCTAGTGGCTCAGCAGACTGATAGCATTGTGATTAACACCAGCTGTCTGCAATTACTGTAAGTTCGAATCTCACCAGGCTCAAGGTTGACTCCCTCCCTCCTTTCCCTTCCTTCCTTCCTTCCTTCCTTCCTTCCTTCCTTCCCTCCCTCCCTCCCTCCCTCCCTCCCACACTCCCACACTCCCACACTCCCACACTCCCTCCCTCCTTTTCCCTCCTTCCCTCCCTCCCTCCCTCCTTCCCTTCCTTCCTTCCTTCCTTCCTTCCCTCCCTCCATCCCTCCTTTCTCTTCCTTCCTTCCTTCCTTCCTTCCCTCCCTCCCTCCCTCCCTCCCTCCCACACTCCCACACTCCCACACTCCCTCCCTCCTTTTCCCTCCTTCCCTCCCTCCCTCCCTCCTTCCCTTCCTTCCTTCCTTCCTTCCTTCCCTCCCTCCCTCCCTCCCTCCCACACTCCCACACTCCCACACTCCCACACTCCCTCCCTCCTTTTCCCTCCTTCCCTCCCTCCCTCCCTCCTTCCCTTCCTTCCTTCCTTCCTTCCTTCCCTCCCTCCCTCCCTCCTTTCTCTTCCTTCCTTCCTTCCTTCCTTCCTTCCCTCCCTCCCTCCCTCCCTCCCTCCCTCCCTCCCACACTCCCACACTCCCACACTCCCTCCCTCCTTTTCCCTCCTTCCCTCCCTCCCTCCCTCCTTCCCTTCCTTCCTTCCTTCCTTCCTTCCCTCCCTCCCTCCCTCCCTCCCTCCCACACTCCCACACTCCCACACTCCCTCCCTCCTTTTCCCTCCTTCCCTCCCTCCCTCCCTCCTTCCCTTCCTTCCTTCCTTCCTTCCTTCCCTCCCTCCCTCCCTCCTTTCTCTTCCTTCCTTCCTTCCTTCCTTCCTTCCTTCCTTCCTTCCTTCCCTCCCTCCCTCCCTCCCTCCCTCCCTCCCTCCCACACTCCCACACTCCCACACTCCCTCCCTCCTTTTCCCTCCTTCCCTCCCTCCCTCCCTCCTTCCCTTCCTTCCTTCCTTCCTTCCTTCCTTCCCTCCCTCCCTCCCTCCCTCCCTCCCACACTCCCACACTCCCACACTCCCTCCCTCCTTTTCCCTCCTTCCCTCCCTCCCTCCCTCCTTCCCTTCCTTCCTTCCTTCCTTCCTTCCCTCCCTCCCTCCCTCCTTTCTCTTCCTTCCTTCCTTCCTTCCTTCCTTCCTTCCTTCCTTCCCTCCCTCCCTCCCTCCCTCCCTCCCACACTCCCACACTCCCACACTCCCACACTCCCTCCCTCCTTTTCCCTCCTTCCCTCCCTCCCTCCCTCCTTCCCTTCCTTCCTTGGCGGCTTACTTTCCCCCCCAGTCTTGCACAGTCTTACATACCCAATGATGACTATATAATATTAAACTGTTGGAACTCATTTATTTCAGCGGCTGTTTAAGCTCGTGCTAAACAATAGCAGCATTTTATAGTTCTTAGCATCCTGCTTGGAGCATCCAAATGGATTTAGATAGCTGGAAGGGCTGACAAATCAATCAAACATGGTTTTTCGTGTCGAATTCTTGCACAGACAATCCTGAAAGAGGGTAGCCTGACATGTCCTTCAGTTTTACAGACTTGGCTTCAGAGAGATAATTTATATATATATATATAAATTATATATATAATATATATATATATATATATATATATATATATATATATATATATATATATATATATATATATATATATATATATATATATATATATATATATATATATATATATATATATATATATATATATATATATATATATATATTTTATGGGACTAATATATATTTTTATGAGACTAATCCATGAGTGTATAAAATCTTTGGGAGACTAATCATATCCACACATCCACAATTTTAGCCAGGCCTATTTAGAAGCCTAAAACTATAATCAAAGAACGATTGTCATTACAGTGGAATTTGGTCTGACTTCATTGTATATGCCAGATGCCTTCAAACATCTCCATAGCAAAACGGCCATAGGTCAAGGCCACAGCAGTTACAATTATTGAAGTTATTTCTCTCCAGTATGACACTCTGACTCAAAAAGTGGGGAGAACTGGGCATTTTCTGCTAAGGTCCAGCTTATTCCTGGCCCCAAATCTTAAGCCACGTTTCTGCAGTGTTAGTTTATTTCATTCATGCTGGTTGGAAAATTCTGGGAGTTGAAGTCCGCACATCTTCAAGTGGCCGAGGTTGAGAAACGCTGGTGGATTATTTATTTATTTATTTATTTATTTATTTATTTATTTATTTATTTATTTATTTATTTATTTATTTATTGGTTGGTTGGTTGGTTGGTTGGTTGGTTGGTTGGTTGGTTGGTTGGTTGGTTGGTTGGTTGGTTGGTTTGATTTATATGCCGCCCTTCTCCGGAGACTCAGGGCGGCTTACAATGCATTAAGCAATAACCTTCATACTTTTGTATATACCTGCTTAGTAGGACTTTCCGGCCCCCCTAAGCGGTGTTCTTTTTTTTAATATAAAGTCAGCTTATTGCCCCCATAATCCGGGTCCTCATTTTACCTACCTCGGAAGGGTGGAAGGCTGAGTCAACCTTGAGCCTGGTGAGATTTGAACTTGCAGTAATTGCAGGCAGCTGGTGCTACTTAATAGCACTTTAGTCTGCTGTGCCACCAAGGCTCTTGGTTTGATTTGGGTTTAATGCATTTGGGTTTACTCAAGAAACTGGCTTTAAAAAAGGAAATATCATTGAGTTCAAGCTGATCTGTAGACGCTCTTGAGCCAGGGTGGTGCAGTGGTTAGAGTGCAGTACTGCAGGCGACTTCTGCTGACTGTCCGGCTGCCTGCAATTTGGCAGTTCGAGTCTCACCAGGCTCAAGGTTTGACTCGGCCTTCCTTCCTTCCGAGGTGGGTAAAATGAGGACCCAAATTGTTGGGGGACATGAGGCTGACTCTGTAAACTGCTTAGAGTGGGCTGTAAAAGCACTGTGAAGCGGTATATAAGTCTGCTATTGCTTGCAAAGGAAGGAAGGAAGGAAGGAAGGAAGGAAGGAAGGAAGGAAGGAAGGAAGGAAGGAAGGAAGCTGTGGTGACACAGTGGTTAGAATGCGGAATTTCAAGCTGACTCTGCCCACTGCCAGGAGTTCGATCCTGACCGGCTCAAGGTTGACTCAGCCTTCCATCCTTCCGAGGTGGGTAAAATGAGGACCCAGATTGTTTGGGGCAAGAAGCTGTCTCTGCAAACCGCTTAAAGAGATCTGTAAAGCACTGCAAAGCGGTGTGTAAATCTAAGTTATATATATATATTTTATAAAATAATTTTTATTGAGTATTTTACATTTTAAAACCAAGCACACAATAGCGAAAGAAATCAATCTATAGCTATTGCGCTCATATGACCAAAATTAAAGACTGGCTGAGCCACCGTCACAATTGAGAAGTGATCATCAAAGTGGAATCATGCCCATGCAAAGAAATAGTGACCCAAGATCCATGAGAGCAAAGTTCTATCATGTATTGCACAATGTTATCAGTAACCTCTGTTCAAATATTTCATGAAGTTGTTGTATAGCTAAGGAGTGACATTTTACACTTCTACGTTTGGTGCCTTGTATGTTGACAGTAGCAGGAGGGACGGTGGCTTGCTTGCTAGCTTGTTGCTGCAGAATAATAGAATAGAATAACAGAATAACTGTTGTGGCCCGCCAGCAGCCTGCGCGGATCGTGGCTGATCCCGACGATGAGGAGGCTGGTGTGGTGTCGTGCCAGCAGCCTGCACAGCCAGCGCTCGCGTCGGACAGCGAGGAGGCTGAAGAGGATGTGATGCCAGAGGCAGAGACTCAGCCAGGGCCTTCAGAACCTCCAGAGGCTCCTTCAAGTGGAGAGAGCGAAGTGGAGGAGCCTCTCCTCAATGCTCGGGCACGCAGGGCTGCCAAAAGGCAGGAGTGGCTACTCGAGAGTAGGGCTTGAGGATAATTGGCCACTCCCTTAGCCTATTTAAGCCGCACGCAGCTAGTGCGTTCTTGCTGGAAACAACTTGTATTATTATCAGAGTATTTTGGTTTATCATATCTTGTTTTCTGGGCTGGTTGCCAACTTTTGCCGGTCTTGTTTATTCTTGCTACTTAATAAATTTGAAAAGGACTGTTGGTGTGTGTCCATATCCTCGGAAATCCAGAGCTGGGGCAGAACAATAACAGAGATGGAAGGGACCTTGGAGGCTTTCTAGTCCAATCCCTTTCTTAGGCAGGAAAACGTATACTACATAAGTTCTTTATGTAATAGAATAGAATTCTTTATTGGCCAAGTGTGTTTGGACACCCAAGGAATTGATCTCCGGTGTGCATAATCTCTCAACATACATTCAAGCCACAAGTGATAATCATGATCATAACCATACAATAGAATCCTCCTAAATCATAAGATACCAACACAAAGTAATAGTGATAAGATGCTAAATAAAAGCAATCAACATCAATCATAAGATTTAAACAACAAAGTGATAGTCATAAGAAGCTAAGGAAATAAATAGTAGGAAAGATGAGAAGGATATTAGTAATAAAGCCCTACTACGTGATTAGATATCTTTAGGAATGAGACAATACTGTGGGAATTACAGTATTTTTTTAGCAGAGGGATGGCACGGGGGAAAAATGGTCTTTGTCTCTAGTTGTTCTGGTGTGCAATTTCCTATAGTATCATCTTGAGAGAAGAAGTTGAAATAGTTGATGTCCAGGATGTGAGGGGTCTGTAGCAGGGGTGAAATCCAGCAGGTTCTGACAGGTTCTGGAGAACCGGTAGCAGAAATTTTGAGAAGTTTGGAGAACCAGCAAATACCACCTCTGGCTGGCCCCAGAGTAGGGTGGGAATGGAGATTTTTGCAGTATCCTTCCCCTGGAGTGGGGTGGGAATGGAGATTTTTGCAGTATCTTTCCCCTGGAGTGGGGTGGGAATGGAGATTTTGCAATATCCTTCCCCTGGAGTGGGGTGGGAATGGGGATTTTGCAGTATCCTTTCCCTGGAGTGGGGAGGGAATGGAGATTTTGTAGTATCCTTCCCCTGGAGTGGGGTGGGAATGGAAATTTTTGCAGTATCCTTCCCCTGGAGTGGGGTAGAAATGGGGATTTTGCAGTATCCTTCCCCTGGAGTGGGGTGGGAATGGAGATTTTGCAGTATCCTTCCCCTGCCATGCCCACCAAGCCACACCACGCCCACCAAGCCACATCACGCCCACCAAGCCACGCCCATAGAACCGGTACTAAAAAAAAAAATGAATTTCACCACTGGGTCTGTAGATATTTTCACAGCCCTCTTCCTGGCTCATGCAATATACAGGTCCTCAGTGGAAGGCAGGCATGAGAAAATTAAGTCAATAACTTGGTTTGAGTCCAATCAGTTGCCCATATCTCACATTACCTACCGTGCCACTCCGCATGTCTCCTGAAGCTTGGCTAACTGTGACTCAACTGCCATCCGAATTTTGATCACATGACACGTGGACGCTGCAACGGTCATAAATGTGAAAAAAATGGTCATAAGTTGCTTTTCCCCCTCCCCCAGTGCCGTTGTAACCTTGAACGGTTACTCAACGAACTTCTTGTAAGTCAAGGACAACCGGTAGCCCCATTCACTCTTCTTACAGTGAATGCTTTCATTGCCGCCATAGCATCACAGGGCATCTTGGGAAAAGTTCATACGGCTTGATAGGTGTGGTACCACGGTGACCTCTGGATGGAATGATAAAATTGCTTGCTGCTTCCGGAGGTTGTTTTGATCTGCTCTGTTAAGGCTTGAAGCAGACAGTCCATTTTTGGCTCGAGGCCCGCTTGAAAGTCCAAAGTTCACGGCTTGTACTATAAAATAACTGAACCAGGGGAGTTGCTGTAATCGGTGAGATAACGCGTGTGTAAAAGGTGACTTTTCCTTCGGACCCAGAATGGGGGGGCATTCATTAAACGGACTCGTGACCTCTTCTTGAGGTTCCAGAAGGAACAGATCCAGTCTTGGTCAAGCTTGGGTGGGACATTATGAAAAGCCCAAGAAACTTTCTGTGATAGTTCACAGTGAGAGGAAAGAAAAACGGGCTTGAACCAGTGGTGGGATTCAGCCAGTTCGGGAGAACTGGTTGTTAACTTTCTGAGCAGTTTGGCAAACTGGCTGTTGGAAGAAATCATTAGGGCAGAGAACTGGTTGTTAAATTACTTGAATCCCACCACTGGCTAAAACACATGAAGAACGGTTGAAAAACATCGGTTGCAAGCCACTTTACGACGGTCTCGTTTAGGAATGGAAATTCTGGTCCCTATTGTAGTTGTAAGTCGAGGAATAGTTTGCAGGAATTGGGTATGTCTTGTTTAATGAAAAGAAGGACTAGGGGAGACATGATAGCAGTCTTCCAATATCTCAGGGGCTGCCCCAAAGATGAGGAAGTCAAGCTATTCTCCAAAGCACCTAAGAGCAGGACAAGAAGCAATGAGTGGAAGCTAATCAAGGAGAGAAGCAACTTGGAAATAAGGAGAAACTCTTAACAGTGAGGACAATTAATCAGTAGAACAATTTGCCTCCAGAAGTTGTGGATTCTCCATCACTGGAGGCTTTTAAGAAGAGATTGGACAACCATTTGCCTGAAACAGTATAGAGTCTCCTGCTTAAACAAGATGTTTGTCAGAATATTCATGACTGGGAAAACATGGTAACAAAGTCAGCCAATGAATAGATTACTAGCTCTATCCGTTATCGTCCGGTTGACGTAGGAGAAGTAGTGGCAGAACCTGGAGGCAGAGTCAAAAGAGGGGTCAGCCTAGTATCCGTATGTAGCCACAAACAAATCCAACTCATTTTGAATCCTGTGGATCCTTATCTAACTCCTAGCAGGGGCTAACCATTTGTTGATGCCTCACACTTACGTTAACAAAATCTTGCAAATCTGAAGGTCTTTTTCCACTCCTTTCCTTTTATTATTATTTTTTTTTTTGGCAACTGGAGAGGGTCCTTTCTGAAATGTTTCCCACGCCCTCCCTCTCCTTCCTTTGACTGAGATATCGTTTACATGCCAGTTGTCCAGTGTGTGACTCACCCTCCTGTCTTCGCAGATCATTCTTACATACCATTACACGCTAGAATAAATTTGGCTTCTTGGGGAAGAAAGGAGCCCAAGTGTTTTATTTGCAGGACCTGAAATGTCTATTGAAAGCTAAGAAGCATTCTCACTGGTGCTGATGATAGTCTGTAGTCTGAGGATGACAATGACTAAGACTCGATTGTCATCCTCAGACTGCAGACTGTATCCAACACGTTGCCTGCAGTTGGGTGTGTGTGATATAATATGATATGGATTCCTACACCGGATAAGAGTTTAATTAGACCCCCTATTATTCTGTGCTTCTAGGATTCTAGAGAGCCAGGCACCATGCTAGAAAGTGGGAGACTGGGAATTCTAGTCCTGCCTTAGGCATGAAAGCCAGCTGGGTGACTTTGGGCCTATTGCCAGGAGACTGTGAGTTCTAGTCCCTCCCCCCTAAGGTATGAAAGTCAGCTGGGTGACTTTGGGTCTATCGCCAGTAGACTGTGAGTTCTAGTCCCGCCTTAGACATGACAGCTAGCTGGGTGACTTTGGGCCAATCACCAGGAGACGGTGAGTTCTAGTCCCACCTTAGGCATGACAGCTAGCTGGGTAACCTTAACCAATCACCAAGCGATTGTGAGTTCTAGTCCCACCTTAGCCAAGACTGGATGATCTTGGACCAATCACCAGGAGACGGTGAGTTCTAGTCCTGCCTTAGGCATGAAAGCTAGCTGGGTGACTTGGGGCCAATCACCAGGAGACGGTGAGTTCTAGTCCCGCCTTAGGCATGAAAGCCAGCTGGGTAACCTTAACCAATCACCAAGCGATTGTGAGTTCTAGTCCCACCTTAGCCAAGACTGGATGATCTTGGACCAATCACCAGGAGACGGTGAGTTCTAGTCCCACCTTAGGCATGAAAGCCGGCTGGCTGACTTTGGGCCTGTCACTCTCTCTCAGCCCAACCCACATCACTGGGTTATTGTTGTTGCGGGGGAAAACAGGAGGGATTTCTTTTAATTCCTCCAACATTCAAGGCAACGGGGCCTTTATAATTCTGCCTTGTTTTGACAACGTCTGGCCATCTTCCCAAGCTCTTCACTGCTTCATATGCTCTTTCCTTTTCCATGTTTTTTGAGGCCGAAGCTGGCTAATCTTTGTATTGTGTTATGAGATCAGTGGTGGCTTGCCCCCGGTTCAGGCCGGTTCGCACGAACCGGTAGTAAAACCAGAGGGAGGCTCCACCCACCGACCCTGACGTCATCAGGAAGCTTCTGCACATGTACAGAAAAGCACATGCGTGGCCCCATTGCAAACCAGTAGTAAAGGTTAGTAGAAGCCACCCCTGTATGAGATTATTGTACCCATCACCCTCCTGGGCATCGGAGAGTGATCAGTTTGCCTTGCAAACATTCACCGTCATGGATTTGCTTTGGAGAATCGTTAAGTTCTGTTTTAGAATTCAAATGTCAGAGAAAAGAGAAAAGGCTGCTTGTCACCTGTAATATTGCCATGAAGATTTCCATGGTGACACTTTGGTCAAGGATGGGATCCCAGCAGGACAAATGCGCAGGGGAGAAAGTAGGGCTGACGAAGGTCTCCAAAAGGCAGAGGAGAGGGAAATGTTTTAAAGGAGGAAGGAAATAACAAGATGTGTATAGATGGGATGATTGCAGGAATGATTGGCAAGGGTAGAAAATTATGGCGACACGGTGAATGAGGTTGAGATGGACCAGTTCTGGCTATGTCTCCTTCTCTTACTTTGTGCTTTAATTCCTTTGGCTTAGTGCTGTTTTGTTCTTTGCATAATGTTGTTTTGATTGATTATATGCCAACGAGCCAGGGTTGATCCACATCGATCAACCTTCCCTGAAATTATTTGCTCCCAATGGTGGTCCCATCAACACAGTAATTAAATTCATCCATCTTGTTGCTAATTATCCTCTTCTCTCCTTCCTTCCTTCCTTCCTTCCTTCCTTCCTTCCTTCCTTCCTTCCTTCCTTCCTTCCTTCCTTTTCAAAATCATTCTTCCTTCCTTCCATCCATCCATCCATCCATCCATCCATCCATCCATCCATCCATCCATCCATCCTTCCATCCATCCTTCCTTCTTTCCTTCCTTCATTTCTTCCTTCCTTTTCAAAATCAGTCTTCTTCCTTCCTTTTCAAAATCATCCTTCCTTCCTTCCTTCCATCCATCCATCCATCCATCCTTCCTTTTTTCCTTCCTTCATTTCTTCTTTCTTTTTCAAAATCAGTCTCTTCCTTCCTTCTTACCTTTTCAAAATCAGTCTTCCTTCCTTCCTTCCTTCCTTTTCAAAATCAGTCTTCCTTCCTTCCTTTTCAAAATCATCCTTCCTTCCTTCCATCCATCCATCCATCCATCCATCCATCCATCCATCCATCCATCCTTTTTTCCTTCCTTCATTTCTTCCTTCTTTTTCAAAATCAGTCTCTTCCTTCCTTCTTACCTTTTCAAAATCAGTATTCCTTCCTTCCTTCCTTCCTTCCTTCCTTCCTTCCTTCCTTCCTTCCTTCCTTCCTTCCTTCCTTCCTTCCTTCCCTCCCTCCCTCCCTCCTTCCCTCCCTCCCTCCCTCCCTCCCTCCCTCCACATACTCGTGCAGTTTTCTTGACAACAATATAGCATTCCTTTGCTGCTGTCTTCTTTCAAGGTCAGCTTGACTCTAGCTTATCTGTGGAGCCCTGGTGGCACAAGTGTGAGTATGTAGTATTGCAGGCTAACTCTGCCCACTGCCAGGAGTTCGATCCTCATCAGCTGAAAGTTGAGCCCTCCATCCTTCCGTGATCATTAAAATGAGGACCCAGATTGTTGGGAGCAAGATGTTGACACTGTAAACTGCTTAGAGAGGGCTGTAAAGCACTGTAAAGTGGAATATAAGTCTGCTATAGCTTAGGAAGGCAGGCAGGCAGGCGTAGTGGTGCACTTGTTACAATGCAGTGTTGCAAGCTATCTCTGCCCACTGCCAGGAGTTCGATCCTGATGGGCTCAAGGTTGACTCAGTCTTCCATCCTTCCAAGGTGGTTAAAATGAGGACCCAGATTGTTGGGGGCAATATGCTGGCTCTGTAAACTGCTTAGAGAGGGCTGCCAAGCACTGTAAAGCAGTATATAAGTCTAAGTGCTATTGCTATCATCCTGCTGAACATTCCCAGGAAAAAAAATTGCTTATAATAATTTCTATCTCCTCCTGTTCTTGAAAAATCATTTTGCAATTGAAAGCCCAACTGGTTTCTCTTCCATCTCTTTCTTCCTCATTCCCTACTTTACCCTGTGAAATATTGGTTTCTACCGATGCACTACCAAAATTGGCATGGTGGTTTTGTTCCTTTGCCAAAATGGCTTCTGTTTTTCTCTCTTATTTCCAGTGGGCTTGAAGATTTCTCTTGGATACCTCTTGATGGTGTTGTTGAGTCTAATCTTCTAGAGATGCTAAGTCATATTACTGGGGAGTGATGTGGTTCTCAGTCTTTCCATCTCTTTTGGACAGCTCTGCTCTTCTTGATCTGTTCTTGATGTATTAACAGAACAGAATAACAGAGTTGGAAGGGACCTTGGAGGTCTTCTAGTCCAACCCCCTGCTTTGGCAGGAAACCCTACACCACTTCAGATAAATGGTTATCCAACCTCTTCTTAAAAACTTCCAGTGTTGGAGCATTCACAACTTCTGCAGGCAAGTTGTTCCACTGATTAATTGTTCTCACTGTCAGGAATTTTCTCCTTAGTTCTAAGTTGCTTCTCTCCTTGATTAGTTTCCACCCATTGCTTCTTGTCCTGCCCTCAGGTGCTTTGGAGAATAGCTTGACTCCCTCTTCTTTGGGGCATCCCCTGAGATATTGGAAGACTGCTATCATGTCTCCCCTAGTCCTTCTTTTCATTAAACTAGACATACCCAGTTCCTGCAAACTATTCCTCGACTTACAACTACAATAGGAACCAGAATTTCCATTCCTAAACGAGACCGTCGTAAAGTAAAGCTTGCAACTGATGTTTTTCAACCCTGTTGTTAAACGAATTGTTGCAGTTGTTCAGCGAATCTGGATTGCCCCATTGACTATGCTTGTCGGAAGCCGTCCGAGAAGGTTTCAAATAAATGGTGATCCCATCACCTTGATGGAACACTGTTGTAAATACATGTCAATTTTTGATCACGTGACCATGGGGGAATCCTGCAACGGTTGTAAGTGCGAGGAGTTAAGTGTAAGTCATTGTTTTTTTAGGGCGTAATTTTGAACGGTTGCTAAATGAATGGCTTTAAATCCAGGATTACCTTTAACTGGGCTGCAGGTCACAAAAGCCACAATTATAAAGTGAAAGATATGGTGACACCAGTGGTGGGTTCCTCCTGGTTTGGCCCAGTTCTTCCGAGACGGTAGCGGTGATATGACATCACCGAACTGGTTCTGCCCCCCCGCCCCCACCCCCCGCCCCCCCACGTTATTCTTACCTTTTATTTGGCCCCACCCCCAAACTATTGCTGCCTCCTGAGTCCCAGCTGATGGCTAGAGGGAAAAAAACTGTTTAAACTCTTGCTGCGGGGCTTCAAAGGGCCACCCTACAGTGTTAAAAGAAAACAAATGAGTAGACCAGTGCCTGCAAAAATACATGAGTAGACCAGTGCCTGCAAAAATAAATAGGTAGACCAGTGCCTGCAAAAATACATGAGTAGATCAGTGCCTGCAAAAATAAATAGGCAGACCAGTGCCTGCAAAAATACATGAGTAGATCAGTGCCTGCAAAAATAAATGGGTAGACCAGTGCCTGCAAAAATAAATAGGTAGACCAGTGCCTGCAAAAATACATGAGTAGATCAGTGCCTGCAAAAATAAATAGGTAGACCAGTGCCTGCAAAAATACATGAGTAGATCAGTGCCTGCAAAAATAAATAGGCAGACCAGTGCCTGCAAAAATACATGAGTAGATCAGTGCCTGCAAAAATAAATGGGTAGACCAGTGCCTGCAAAAATAAATAGGTAGACCAGTGCCTGCAAAAATACATGAGTAGACCAGTGCCTGCAAAAATAAATAGGTAGACCAGTGCCTGCAAAAATACATGAGTAGATCAGTGCCTGCAAAAATAAATAGGCAGACCAGTGCCTGCAAAAATACATGAGTAGATCAGTGCCTGCAAAAATAAATGGGTAGACCAGTGCCTGCAAAAATAAATAGGTAGACCAGTGCCTGCAAAAATACATGAGTAGATCAGTGCCTGCAAAAATAAATGGGTAGTCCAGTGCCTGCAAAAATACATGAGTAGATCAGTGCCTGCAAAAATACATGAGTTGATCAGTGCCTGCTAAAATAAATAGGCAGACCAGTGCCTGCAAAAATACATGAGTAGATCAGTGCCTGCAAAATTAAATAGGTAGACCAGTGCCTGCAAAAATACATGAGTAGATCAGTGCCTGCAAAATTAAATAGGTAGACCAGTGCCTGCAAAAATACATGAGTAGATCAGTGCCTGCAAAAATAAATAGGCAGACCAGTGCCTGCAAAAATACATGAGTAGATCAGTGCCTGCAAAAATAAATGGGTAGACCAGTGCCTGCAAAAATAAATAGGTAGACCAGTGCCTGCAAAAATACATGAGTAGATCAGTGCCTGCAAAAATAAATGGGTAGTCCAGTGCCTGCAAAAATACATGAGTAGATCAGTGCCTGCAAAAATACATGAGTTGATCAGTGCCTGCTAAAATAAATAGGCAGACCAGTGCCTGCAAAAATACATGAGTAGATCAGTGCCTGCAAAATTAAATAGACCAGTGCCTGCAAAAATACATGAGTAGATCAGTGCCTGCAAAAATACATGAGTAGATCAGTGCCTGCAAAAATACATGAGTCGATCAGTGCCTGCAAAAATACATGAGTCGATCAGTGCCTGCAAAAATACATGAGTCAATCAGTGCCTGCAAAATTAAATAGGCAGACCAGTGCCTGCAAAAATACATGAGTAGATCAGTGCCTGCAAAAATAAATGGGCAGACCAGTGCCTGCAAAAATACATGAGTAGATCAGTGCCTGCAAAAATACATGAGTCGATCAGTGCCTGCAAAAATACATGAGTCGATCAGTGCCTGCAAAAATACATGAGTCAATCAGTGCCTGCAAAATTAAATAGGCAGACCAGTGCCTGCAAAAATACATGAGTCGATCAGTGCCTGCTAAAATAAATAGGTAGACCAGTGCCTGCGAAAAATAAATGGGTAGATCGGTACAGCTCTGCAAGCAGTTAAAAGCCTGGTAGACCACTACCTCTGCTAAATCCTAAATAATTGTCACATAACCATCAAGCCACGCCCACAAAATAAGCCACGCCCACAGAACCGGTAGTAAAAAAATGTTAGAACCCATCCCTGGGTCACACTTCAACCTGTCCGTCCAGGTGGATCCTCTTTGGAATCGCCTTACAATTTGGAAATCAAGCCCAAATCGTATCAGAGAAACGGCAACTTTGTTTGTCCTTCTCTGATATGATATGTGCGCCTAGTTTTCTATCTCGTTCTCGTGATTCTTTGATTGACAACGTGGTTGTTTCAGGTGCCGTTCTTTGAAAGCTCACCGTTCTCTGGAAAATGTTTGCTCTGCAACCGAGAGGGAGCCAAGGCAACTCCCAACAGGTTGTGGCGTGTTCTGATTTTGTTCCCAGCTTTTGAAAAAAAAAAAAGAAAGAAAGAAAGAAAGAAAGAAAGGAAAATTATGAATAGAGGCTGCATTGTCACGGTGCTGATGGAAAGGTGCAATCATCGTGTATATTTTTTAAGTCTTTCCAGAAGATAGCATGTATTAAATGGCAGTAATTAAACATCGTAAGTCTAGGCCCTCAGGCTGTGGATCTCCACATTTTTGAGGGGAGATTTTACTGGCTTTGAAAAGACCGCTTTCTTATTTATTTCTCCCACTGATCGTGGGACATTTCTTCCAAGACCGTGTACGTGACTTGTTCTCTTGCCATTTTAGTTTCACCATCCAATTCAGGCTGAGAGATTGTAACGAAGAAAAATGTTGAGAGGTTGAAAAAAAAAAAAAAACCCAACCAGGGAGAGCATCAACATTGAGAATCTCCGTAGACGTTTAAATTGGGAGCTTTATCTCCTCAGAAATAGCATTAGACTGATTTGGGATGGTGGTGGGAGGCCAGAAAAAGCTACGATGTTTAGCTTAAAGAAGAGCCAACGAAGACCCAAGTTTGCAAGTTAGATCAAAGGCAGAGGATTTATTTTTCTGTCGTGGAGACTAAGAACTAAACCAATGGGTCCATATTTTAAATAAAAAAAAGGACGATTTGGCCTGGGTTTTTGGTAGAACTTCCTGGTGATACAAGCCAATAATAATAATTATTATTATTAATAATTATTATTGGCTTGTATTATTATTGGCTATTGGCTATTGACTAATAGCCTGTTATTAACATTCAGCTGCCTGCAATTACTGCAGGTTCGAATCTCGCCAAGGCTCAAGGTTGACTCAGCCTTCCATCCTTTCTAAGGTAGGTAAATTGAGGACCCAGTTTGTGGGGGCAATAAGCTGACTTTGTATAAATATACAAAAGTATGAAGGCTATTGCTTAATGCATTGTAAGCCGCCCTGAGTCTCCAGAGAAGGGCGGCATATAAATCTAATAATAATAATAATAATAATAATAATAATAATAATAATAATAATAATAATAATAAAAAATGCAGACTATAAGGAAAAACAACTGGATGACAGATTAAATAGATGGAAAACCAAAGCTTTGCATGGACAGCACTTGAAAAACATTGAAGGAAAATGTGATGAGAACTTGACATGGGCACGGCTTAAGATGGGAACCATCAAGAAAGAAACGGAAGGTTTAATACTCACTGCTCAAGAACAAGCACTGCAAACTAATGCCATGAAAGCGAAGATACAAAACTCCACCGACAATGCACTGTGGCAACCAAAACTCCACCGACAGTTTTGGTTGCCATGATGTAAAAAAGATGTGGAGACTCTAGGAAGAGTGCAGAGAAGAGCAACCAAGAGGATTAGGGGACTGGAGGCTAAAACATAGGAAGAACGGTTGCAGGAACTGGGCCTGGCTAGTTTAATGAAAAGAAGGACTAGGGGAGACATGATAGCAGTCTTCCAATATCTCAGGGGCTGCCCCAAAGAAGAGGGAGTCAAGCTATTCTCCAAAGCACCTGAAGGTAGGACAAGAAGCAATGGGTGGAAACTAATCAAGGAGAGAAGCAACTTAGATTTCTCAGGAGAAATTTCCTGATAGTTAGAACAATTAATAAATGGAATAGCTTGCCTCCAGAAGTTGTGAATGCTCTAACACTGGAAGTTTTTAAGAAGAGGTTGGACAACCATTTGTCTGAAGTGGTGTAGGGTTTCCTGCCTAAGCAGGAGGTTGGACTAGAAGACCTCCAAGGTCCCTTCCAACTCTTATTCTGACTTCATGCAAGTTTTTTTGCACCAGGAGAGAATCAGCTGTAGGTTCACCAAGGCTCATAATATCTCTTGATGTGTCCTGGGGGTACACATCAACTGTGGTCTATCTGACACCACAAAAGAACTGGTGGTTTGACTTCAGGTTATGAAGAGCTTGTGGCTAGTTGCTTGGCTGAAACTCTTTGCTTCACCCCACCCCTCTTTCCTTCTTCTACCAACTTAGAAGTTCAACCCTTGAGGTTCAGCCAAACATCCAGATCAATGCAAATGAAAACAATCCTACATTTGGCTTAACCTGCTTTTGAGGAATTCAGAGTAGACATTGTGGTAATTGTGGCAATCAGCCTCACCTGCCTCATAAAGTCTTCTGAAAAGAACATGAAAGACAGAAACTGTGCCAATTATTATCATACAATAAAAGTTAACAACTTGTGGTTGGGTTCTACAATAGTCACGTCCCTCTAAGTAGACGAGATGTCCAGAGTTATTTGAGGACAGGTTTCCTTCTTTCACGTCTCATGGATATTCTCCTTTAAAGCCCGTAATTGGCCCAGACTAAGGAAATGGGACACGGTGGCTGAGTGGCTAAGACGCTGAGTTTGTCGATCAAAAGGTCGGCAGCTCAGCAGTTCGAATCCTGAGTGCCTCGTAACGGGGTGAGCTCCCGTTACTTGTCCCAGCTTCTGCCAACCTAGCAGTTCGAAAGCAGGTAGAAAAATAGGGACCACCTTTGGTGGGAAGGGAATGGCGCTCCGTGCGCCTTTGGCGTTGAGTCATGCCGGCCACATGACCATGGAGACATCTTCTGACAGCGCTGGCTCTTTGGCTTTGAAACGGAGATGAGCACCGCCCCCTAGAGTTGGCAAACTGTTGGCAATCACCAGCAGATGGTGAGTTCTAGTCCCCTCTTAGGCATGAAAGCCGACTGGGTGACTGTTGGCCAATCACCAGGAGATGGTGAGTTCTAGTTCCCCCTTAGGCATGAAAGCCAACTGGGTGACTGTTGGCCAATCACCAGGAGATGGTGAGTTGTAGTTCTGCCTTAGGTATGAAAGCTGACTGGGTGACTGTTGGCCAATCACCAGGAGATGGTGAGTTGTAGTTCTGCCTTAGGTATGAAAGCTGACTGGGTGACTGTTGGCCAATCACCAGGAATTGGTGAGTTGTTCTGCCTTCGATATGAAAGCCAGCTGGATTTCACCAGGAGATGATGAATTGTAGTTCTGCCTTAGGCATGAAAGCTGACTGGGTGAACTTTGGGCTAATTACCAGGAGAAAGTGAGTTCTAGTCCCACTTTGGGCATGAAAGCTGGTTGGATGATTTTGGACCAGTCGCTCTCTCTCTCAGCCCAACTTGCTATAGAAATCAAAATAACAAGCAAACAAACATTCGTTCAAAATGAGGACAATTCCCCCATATGGTACAGACAGAATTTCTGCCTCTTTAGTAAATCCAAGATCATCTTCCCATTGTGTGTGTGTGTGTGAATTGTGAGCAAGTGACGGAGATCAAGATCCTAATCTAACTTAAATATAGTCAGCACCAAAGCCAAAAACAAAAATCTGACATCTCCGATAAAATACATAAAATACGATAAAAAATTGCTGAAATGGTTTCATGACAATGCCACCAAATTCAGCTGTACGGAGATGTGAACGCAAATACTTTTGTCGAAAAATTCCTGTCGAAACAAGCCTGATTGTTACTTGACTCCCAAACATTTTCAGACTGGTTTCTCTTGGGAGGTAGCTTCAAAGTCCTCCCTTGCAGATACTACTTGTGTGCAAGATAAATCTGTAAGCCATGATTTGCACAACAATAACCCACCTCTTAAATAGTCTTCAAAATACGTTGCCAAATGTTTTAACATCAGGGGAATGTTGAATTAGAATAGAATAACAGAGTTGGAAGGGACCTTGGAGGCTTCTAGTCCAACCCCTTGCACAGACAGGAAACCTTCCACCAATTCAGACAAATAGTTGTCCAACATCTTCTTAAAAACATCCAGCGTTGGAGCAACCACAACTTCTGGAGGCAAGTTGTTCCACTGATTAATTGTTCTCACGGTCAGGAAATTTCTCCTTAGTTCTAGGTTGCTTCTCTCTTTGATTAGTTTCCACCCATTGCTTCTTGTCCTGCCCTCAGGTGCTTTGGGGAATAGCTTGACTCCCTCTTCTTTGGGGCAACCCCTGAGATATTGGTCATGCTATCATGTCTCCCCTAGTCCTTCTTTTCATTAAACTAGACATACCCAGTTCCTGCAACCGTTCTTCATATGTTTTATCCTCCAGTCCTCTAATCATCTTTTGAATTGAAGAGTATAACTGTATGAACTCAACTGCATCAGCTCCAAAACTTTTCCATACTTTGGTGAAGCTGGGTTGGCATAGCTTCTGATACAAGGAGAAGATCTTGCATTCTCAGCAGGCTGGGAGAACCTACAAATAAGAGAGGCAAAATTGGTGGTCATATAAGAGAAAGTTTTGTGTTGACAGCAGACTTGAAACAACTTCATACAAAGAAGTGGGGCAAAGTTGGTGATCAATAGAATAGAATAGAACAGAATTCTTTATTGGCCAAGGGTGTGATTGGACACACAAGGAATTTGTCTTTGGTGCATATGCTCTCACTGTACATAAAAAGACAAGATACATTTGTCAAGAATCATAAGGTACTTTAAAACCTGAACTGTTCCTATTGGGTATCTTACCAGAGAAATTTAATAAAGAAAATACATATTTGATTATACATGTTATAACTGCAGCGAGGATAGTATTTGTGCAAAGATGGAAAGCAAAGAAAATCCTTACAGAGGGGGAAGTAACTAAAAAAAATATTGGCTTGTGCAGAAATGAATAGATTGACTTTGACAATTAAAGAAGGAGAGGAATAGAAATACTTTAAGATATGGGGGCAATTTTATCATTGGTTAGAGAAGATATATATATAGGGTAATGTAATGAAATGAGTGAAGAAAAAAGAGGAGAAAGAAGATAGATAAATGTACTAATAGAAAAGCAAGAAATGCGGGAGAAATGTTATAATAAATGAAATGATACTACTAAGATATGATAAATAGTGGAAGAGGAGGAAGAAGACACAAAAGATGCACTCAGATGATACACTGAATGATTGATTATGCATTGTATGCTTGCTTGTCTATAAAATAAAAAACTTTAAAAAAAGGATCTTAAGGTACAACACTTAATGATAGTCACAGGGTACAAATAACCAATTGAATCATACTAGGAAACAATCATTATATAAATCGTAAGGATACAGCAATAAGTTACAGATATACAGTCATAAGTGGGAGGAGATGGGTGATAGGGACGATGAGAAGATTAATAGTAATACAGTCTTAGTGAATAGTTTGACAGTGTTGAGGGAATTATTTGTTTAGCAGAGTGATGGCGTTCGGGGAAAAACTGTCCTTGTGTCTAGTTGTTCTGGTGTGCAGTGCTCTATAGCCTTGTTTTGAGGGTAGGAGTTGAAACAGTTTATGCCCAGGATGTGAGGTTAGGGTTAGGGTTAAAGGAAGAAGGTTTGCTCAGCACCTGGTTGAAATTGTGCATGGTCCTCAGGTCTCTAGCTCAGGCCTTCTCCTTGGAGACACTGAATCAAAGAGGTAGGAATTGGGTATGACAGAGAGGACAATTCATGATGTGGGATTGACCATTTTTTTTTCCAGTAGGGAGACGAGATGGACACCATGTTGGGCTGGGCTCAGTGGTGAAATCCAATTTTTTTTTACTACCGGTTTCTGTTGGCGTGGCTTGGTGGGTGTGGTGTGGCTTGGTGGGCATGGCAGGGGAAGGATACTGCAAAATCTCCATTCCCACCCCCTCCAGGGAAAGGATACTGCAAAATCCCCATTCCCTCAACACTCCTGGGGGAAGGATATTGGAAAATTCCCATTCCCACCCCACTCTGGGGCCAGCCAAAGGTGGTATTTGCCGGTTCTCCGAACTACTCAAAATTTCTGCTACCGGTTCTCCAGAACCTGTCAGAACCTGCTGGATTTCACCCCTGGCTGGGCTGGGCTGAAGCATAGCCTTGGTGGGACCCATGCTAAAAATAGGTTGAGTTGTCTAATTCTTCTGGCTACAGTTCTCCCCACTTCTCATATTCTCAATTCCTCCTCTCCCCATTTTCCTCTTTTGGATAGATTGCAGGAAGAGGAAAAGTCACGTCCGCAAAGGGTCTCAAAAGGTGTGTCATTTTGGAAGCTCACCGAGAATGTCTTCAAATGTAGCAGAGCTGTATCCAAGAGCCTACAGAAGGACCATCTTAGCTTTTGCTTGAAAAAATGTTGCTGCTTTTAGTGTTGCTACGAAACGTCTGGCATTGTAAACAATAATACGAGATTTTTGAATGGCTCATCTGAATAATTCATGGAATAATTATTACTTAAAAAAAAAAAGAATTTCTGATGCTGGTTTTCAAAATCACCATTCATGGTCCTGGAAGAAAGAACCAGGAAGTCAAAATGTTGATTCCCCGTGGGAAAAAAAAATTGGCTAAAGAATTGAATGTTGGTTAAATGTCACTTTTTTTTTTGAATACCCCAAGAAAGTAATCCTTCCTCTGAAATCCTGAAAATTTGACGTCTGTTTTTGTGTTTGTGTGTGTGTTTTTAGGTTATGATGATGCAGCAGAAACTAACCTGATCTCCCGCCCCATCCACTCAGCCAAGCTGTTGCAAGAAAACCATCCGAGAACTATTCGCAGAAAAAGAAGCGTTGGTAAGAATTTTGTTTTTTTTAAAAAATGCACCAAGGTGTGTGGGGGAAAAATCTTTGGAAGGACTTGGTGGCTGGTGTAGAATTTAATTTTTTTTTTTAAAAAAAAAGCGCGAGAGAGGAAAGATATTTTGCAAAACAAATAGAAAAGAGAAGTGCACGCGATTGTTTTTATTTTTATTTTTCTTCAGTAGCTCGGTCACCTTCCAAGGGTTATAATATGCTGAAAAAATGCCTGACATTCAATTTTCATGTTCCTGCACGCTCCGGGTGAAATCCGAGCGAGGGAATGTGGTGCTGGTAGTTCTTTTATAGTTCACGGATTTGCAACTAACTGAGGTTCTTCAAAAAAACTGAATGAAATAACAAGACTTCCCCTCTTGCGAGAGAGATTGCTTGCTGACCCTTTGTGTGACTCGTGGCTCACTTTCCCTTCCGCTGGGAAAAGGCAGATTTTCTGCTTCTCTGGGTTCTCTGTCGGATCTCAGTTCTCTCCCAGGACAGACTGTGGTTCCATAATTCATTTCATTCCTTGGGGAGTCTACCTGTTGTACGTCTGCCTGGATTTCGCGCTTGCCTTCTTTTCAAGCGGGATGTTGAGATTGGGTTGAGGACATAGGTAGTTCTCGATTTACGGCTGCAATTCAATCAGAATTTCTGTTGTTAAATAAGGCAGTTGGTTAAGTGTGTCATATCCCATAATACAACATTATGAGGAGGAAGAGGATAGGTAAAGATAAAGGTTCCCCCGCACATGTGTGCTAGTCATTCCTGACTCTAGGGGGCAGTGCTCATCTCTGTTTCAAAGCCGAAGAGCCAGCGCTGTCCGAAGACGTCTCCGTGATCATGTGGCTGGCATGACTCAATGCCAAAGGCGCATGGAACGCTGTTATCTTCCCACCAAAGGTGGTCCCTATTTTTCTACTTGCATTTTTTACCTGCTTTCGAACTGCTAGGTTGGCAGAAGCTGGGACAAGGAACGGGAGCTCACTAGGGATTCGAACCGCTGAACTGCCAACCTTTTGATCGACAAGCTGTTGATCCACTGATCTAGTTTAATGAGAAGGAGGACTAGGGGTGATGCAATAGCAGTGTTCCAATATTTGAAGGGTTGCCACAAAGAGTAGGTCAACCTATTCTCCAAAGCACCTGAAGACAGGACAATGGATGGAAACTAATCAAGGAGAGAAGCAACCTAGAACTAAGGAGAGATTTCCTGATAGTGAGAACAATTAATCTGTGGGACGACTTGCCTCCAGAAGTTATGGGTGATCCAACACTGGAGGTTTTAAAGAAGAGATTGGACAACCATTTGCCAGAAATGGTATAGGGTTTCCTATCTGAGCATTGGGTTGGACTAGAAGACCTCCAAGGTCCCTTCCAACTCTGTTAATCTGTTAGATGATTAGGAAGAGGAAGAGGAGGAAAAGGAATAGCCTTTATACACCTCCTTTCTTCTGTAAAACTCCAGACATCCATTTGATTGTCCCCTAGATGTGTCTTCAAAAGAATCCTGTGGGATGAATTGGGCTGAGAAACGGCATCTTTGGGGATCAATTGGAAACTTGAATTTGGTTCTTTCCAGGCCCAAGACCAACATCTTCCACGATTCTTTCCAATTTTAGGAACTGGTTCAGCCACCTATTTAAGTCAAATACATTCGCTGCCAAAATATACAGGAATCACTATGATGAGGATCCCATCTCAAGGAATGACTGGCCACCAGAGTGGAAAAAATAGTAGTAACAGAGAAGTCACAGAGTAGTAAAGTCAAATATAGTTGGCTGCAATAAGAAGGGAAATTACTATAAATATATATATTTCCAGACTTTTTGCTGCTTGCTCATACAAGTTGGGATATTGTTCCCACCCTACTTTGGAAGCAGCTTAAAACTATGAAGGGATAGAACAGGACAGAAGTTTCCTGAATTGAATGTAAGAGAAGAACAGGAGAGCTAGAGGGCGGAGTGAAAGGAGTCATCAGCCTAGCATACTTGCGTTGCCACAAACGATCCCATCCCAACCCCTCCTGAATTCAGTTGACTTTTATCTGCTGCCAATTTAGCGTTGAACTGTAGTTGATAATATTCTTGTCTATAGGCATGAGCAATAAATATTGTGAGGTGCAACTTAATATAGGATCTCTGATTCTTTGCACCTGATTTAAATCGATAAAATAGGAACATGGGCATCCGGTATCAAATAGCTATCCTCTGAATTTTCTCTGCCTGTCTTCAAGAACTCTGGTCAGTTTTTGGCAAATGAACCCAGAGGTGGCCAAATGCTCTGTTACGAGCTGTAGTGGTGCCGTGGTTAGAATGCAGTACTGCTACTACTGCTGATTGCTGGCTGCCAGCAGTTTGGCAGTTCAATTCCCACCAGCACAAAGTTGACTCAGCCTTCCATCCAGGGATGAAATGCTCCCAGATTGGACCAGATTGGCTGATCCGGTAACGATTTTTCCCTGTGGTTTGGCGATCTGGTAGCGATCGCTGCCTGGGTGTCATTACTTCCTGGTTTTAACCAGGAAGTAATGTTTTTTTACCTTCTGTGCATGTGAGCCCGCAGGGAGTGTGCACTTCCAAACCGGTAAGGAAGATAAGTAGATTTCACCCCTGCTTCCATCCTTCTGAGGTCGCTAAAATGAGGACCTAGATTGTTGTGGGGCAAGAGGCTGACTCTATAAACTGCTTTGAGAGGACTGTAAAAGCACTGTGAAGTGGTATATAACAGTGGTGGGATTCAAAATTTTTTACTACCAGTTCTGTGGGCATAGCTTAGTGGGCGTGGCATGGCTTAGTGGGTGTGGCAGGGGAAGGATACCCATTCGCTCCCGATCAGCTGGGACTCGGGAGGCAGAGAATATGGGGGCGGGGCCAGTCAGAGGTGGTATTTGCCGGTTCTCCAAACTACTCAAAATTTCCATTACCGCTTCTCCAGAACTGGTCAGAACCTGCTGAATACCACCTCTGCAGTGGTGGGTTGCCCCTGGTTTGGACCAGTTCGCAAGAACCGGTAGTAAAACCAGCGGGAGGCTCCGCCCACCGCCCCGGATGTCATCATAGGCGATCTGCGCATGCGCAGAAGCTTCTGAGTATATGCAGAAGCTCACTGCATGCGCAATCCCATTGCGAACCGGTAGTAAAGGTAAGTAGAGCCCACCCCTGCACCTCTGGTATATAAATCTAAGTGCTATTGCTATTCTTGAGTCCCAACTCCACATCACGCTTCTTGTTTCACCTTTCTACAGAGGAAGCCATTCCTGCAGTCTGCAAGACGCGGACGGTGATCTACGAGATCCCTCGGAGTCAAATTGATCCGACTTCTGCCAACTTTCTGATATGGCCTCCCTGCGTGGAAGTGAAGCGGTGCACCGGATGTTGCAACACCAGCAGTGTGAAATGCCAACCCTCGCGGATACACCACAGAAATGTCAAGGTGAGGGGAAGCAGAATGCTGTCCTAGCGGAGCTGGGTATCTCACGTCTGTCCTTGCTCGCCTTTGAAATAATATCCAGAATAGCAACCGTTCACATTTGCTGTTGGGAAACTCCCAGCTAGGTAAGAAGGAGGAGTCAAGAAGGGAACTAGCTTTGAATCCTTGCACAGCTGCAAGAGTCATAAACGTGAACATCCCCTCCAAGTTCCATGAAACCTTATCTTGTTGTTCCCAGAGAAGGCAAGCGTCATGGGCGGCATGCAAGACAATTAACTAACTAACTAACTAACTAACTAACTAACTAACTAACTAACTAACTAACTAACTAATTAAACAGGTCCTCCAAAACTCCATGGGGCAAATTAGAAAAAAAATGTCACTCCATCGAATCCCAGTGAAACGCAGGTTTTTAATTCACAAATGCAATTGTTCCATCTAACGTGCTTGTTGTTGTTATTTGCGAAGTCGTGTCCGACACATCGTGACCCCATGGACAACATTCCTCCAGGCCTTCCTATCCTCTTACCATCCTCTGGAGCCAAATTTAAGCTCACACCGACTGCTTCAGTGACTCCATCCAGCCACCTCGTTCTCTGCCGTCCCCTTCTTCTTTTGCCCTCCATTGTTCCCAGCATTAGGCTCTTCTCCAGGGAGTCCTTCCTTCTCATTAGGTGGCCAAAGGATTTGAGTCTCCTCTTCAGGATCTGGCCTTCTAAAGAGCAGTCAGGGTTAATTTCCTCTAGGACTGACCGGTTTGATCACCTTGCAGTCCAAGGAGCTCGCAGGAGTCTTCTCCAGCACCAGAGTTCAGAGGCCTCCATTCTTTGGTGCTCAGCCTTCCTTATGGTCTAACTTTAACAGCCATGCATTGCAACTGGGAAAACCATCGTCCTGACTAAACGCACTTTCATTGGCAGGGTGATGTCTCTGTTTTTTAGTAAACTGCCTAGATTTGCCATAGCTTTCCTCCCCAGGAGCAAGCATCTTTTAATTTCTTGGCTGCAGTCCCCATCTGCGTGCTAAAAATATATCTCCATCTAACGTGCTAATAGATAGATAGATAGATAGATAGATAGATAGATAGATAGATAGATAGATAGATAGATAGATAGAATATATATTTTGCTGATAAAGAAATAAAGGGAGACTAGTATAGATCTATTTCAAGCTTTTTAGCTCTCATCAGCCAGCCATACCCTTACTTGGATTCAAACTTGGGCTGCCTGCATGTTAGGCAGTTGTATTAACCACTGAGCCACAAGTTCTCCTCCCTTCATCCCATATCAGCTATATATAGCAACTTTTGCCTGGGGCATGGGGCATACTGCCATCTTTGGGGAGTTACCCCCTCGCCCTGATTTCTGGATGCCACGGCTTCATAATCCGTGTGCTTTCTCTTTTTCTGCGCTAGCCCTTTCCGATCTCTGAATGCAAGCAGAAGCCCAGACAGGAAACACCTTAAACATACAACCTGGGAGTGAGATAAGGTAGCTATTGTGTGCTCAAGTGGCCAGTCCTGACTTCCTTGAGGTCAACCGCATTTCGAATTCTTTTCAAGAAATCTTTCCTTTCCTTTCTTGGCGGTTTCTTTTCGTAGGGAACCAGCTGCCACTGTCATTTTTTTCCTGGGTGGAATTCAAATATAAGTGTTTGGACGGCAGACTAAAGAATGTTCAACGCCTTCTGAGAGTTGTTTCTGGGAATCAGTGAAGAATTAGGTTGTGCAGATTAATTGTGCCTGCGTTTGTGTGTGTGTGTGTGTTATGTGTTTAAGGTGGTGTTTTGCACCTCCTGGAATTAAGTTATAACCCTGGATGCGTAGGAAGGTTAAACAGTAGGAGCACACCTGATTAAGTCCTTCTTACAGACTCCCACAGCCTTGCTGTGAAATGATAACATGACTCAGGGAGATCTTGAATGTTTTTTTTTTTAAAAATAAAATCCCTGCTTAGCCAGCTTTCCTTAATTAAATATTATCTTGGCTAAATTGGGCTTTGGATTGGGGAAGCATTGGAGCGGGGTGAGGATCGGGGTAAACGCGCCGGATATGGGTTTTAGAAAATTGATGGCATCGCTCCAAGTGAGGCTAAACCTTCTTGGAGAAAAGGATTTTGATCTGTGATCATGGGTAAATGCTACAACGGTCGTAAGTTGCAAGGACTAGTTGTAAGTCACGTCTCTCGGTGCTGTTGTAACTTTGAACCATCGCAAAATGAATGGCTGTAAGTCGAAAATTACTGTATGTACAGGCTAAGACGTCCCTGGGAGGCAGGGGTGAAATCCAGCAGGTTCTGACAGGTTCTGGAGAACCGGTAGCGGAAATTTTGAGCAGTTTGGAGAACCGGCAAATACCACCTCTGGCTGGCCCCAGAGTGGGGTGGGAATGGAGATTTTGTAGTATCCTTCCCCCTGGAGTAGGGAGGGAATGGAGATTTTGCAGTATCCTTCCCCTGGAGTGGGGTGGGAATGGAGATTTTGCAATATCCTTCCCCTGGAATGTGGGGGGATGGGGATTTTACAGTATACCTCCCCTGGAATGGGGTGGGAATGGGGATTTTGCAGTATTCTTCCCCTGCCACGCCCACCAAGCCACGCCCACCAAGCCACCCCTCACAGAACTGATAGTAAAAAAAAATTGGATTTCACCACTGCTGGGAGGTTATAATACTGCTTTTCATAAAGTTTCTTGATAGATTATACAGGTAGTTCTCGATTTACAACCGCAATTGAGCCTGAAATTTCCATTGCTAAGCGAGCCCCATTTTATGCCTTTTCTTGCTATCGCTCTTAATAGAATAGAATTGAATTGAATTCTTTATTGGCCAAGCGCGATTGGACAGACAAGGAATTTGTCTTTGGTGCAGATGCTCTCAGTGTCCATAAAAGGGCGTGGCAGGAGAAGGATACTGTAAAATCTCCATTCCTTTTCCACTCCAGGGGAAGGTTACTGCAAAATCCCCATTTCCTCCCGATCAGTTGGGACTTGGGAGGCAGAGAATAAATGGGGGTGGGGCCAGTCAGAATTTTTACTATCGGTTCTCCGAACTACTCAAAATTTCCGCTACCGGTTCTCCAGAACTGGTCAGAACCTGCTGAAACCCACCTCTGATCCAATGGAATTTAGATGTTTTTCCTCCCCACCCCCACCCCCCTTTGAACAGCAGACTTCTCTTGACGCTGTAGCAATCGTAGGACATTTTTGGAGAGCCTTTGCTGTACGGTTGCAAATAGCTCTTTAGAAAATAGCTTGGGGGGGGGTTGAGTGCATGTTTTGCAGGCAAAAGATTCCACGGTCCATCCTGAGGTCTTCAGATGGGGCTGGGAGATGTGTCTGAAGCCCTCAAGAATGTCTCCTATTTATGGTTGATCACGCTGGACCAGATAAACGTAGAAGTTGCTTGCTATAAAACATCTTCTCCAGGGGTGGCCTTCAAAAATTTTAGCAACGGGTTCTCTGCCCGGTTGCTGGGTGGGCGTGGCCATGGTGGGCGTGGCCATGGTGGGTGTGGCCTAGTCGGCCTCTTGCACCACAGCAGGGGCTGTTTTCACCTTCCTCTGGCCTCCGGAGGTCCTCTGAAATCCAAAAATGGGCCCATTTCCGGCCTTCCGGAACTTCTGGGAGGCCCATTTTTCGCCCTCCCTGAGCCTCCGTGCGGGCCCTGCACTTATCTGGCATCCAAAACGGGCTGCGTGGAGTCTCCTGGAGGGGTTGGCAGGGCCAGCCAGGAGTGGGATTTGGGGGTTCGCCGAACCACGCAGAATCTTCGCGAGAGGAGGCGAACCCGGAGCAGCCCACCCCTAACCTTCTCGTATTCTTCGCTTGTCTGTCTCTTGTCTGGTGGATCCCTGATTTTTGTTCATAATAAGAGGGGAAACGGGATTTTCTAAGAAAAGACTCCTTGGATGTCCTTCTCGGTGCTATGTTTTTGGAAGCAAACGTCTGAGAATCCATCCCAGTTTACTCTTAAGTCATGCCTGGAAAAAAATAACAATAGCCTGCTGCAAAGGTCTTGAGAAAAATCCTCCCTTGGCTTAATGTTAATTAAAAAACGAGGAGTTAAATGAGAGTGGTGTGTTTTTTGTCAGAGTTGTGACCTTTCTGTCACACCAATGGCTTCCAAAAGAAAATCCATGTTTCTTTCTTGGGTGACTTAAACGCTCTTTCTCTCTCTCTCTCTCCTTTGATATAATTAATTGTTTCACATGCTCTTTGGAATTCCAGTGTTTGGGGGTGGGGGGGTGGGGGTATGAATGGGGTCTGTGTCCCATAATCCTGAAGATTCTCTTTTGGGGTCATGCAGAGAGTGGTCAAGATTTCTGTTCCGCTTCTTCCCAGAAGGGAGTGAAAAGCTGGCCTTGTTCTATTTCCCACCGTGTCAAGTTTACGTTCAAACCCTTCTACTTATTTAATTTTCTATCCGGAAGCAGAAGGCCTTCGGTTTCGTAGTTTGGTTTTTTTATTGACAAGATGGGGGAGACAATTGGTCGTTCCTCAGTGGACTTCCAGTGAGTTAGGAAAGCCTTTAAGTTGAGAAGAAAAGCTGCTAGGCCAAAGGAAGAGATGGAAAACAAATGTTTATAACACCTTTAGTCCATCAGATGATGGAGGAGGAGGAGGGAAGGGGAAGGAGAAGGAGGAGAAGGAGGAGAAGAAGAAGAGGAGGAAGAGGGAAGAAGAGAAGGAAGGAAGAAGATGGAGAGGAAGAAGGAGAGGAAGAAGAGGGAGGAGGGAGGAGGAAAAGGAAGGAGAAGACGGAGAAGTAGAAGGAGAAGGAAGAGAAGAAGAAGGAGAGGAAGAAGGAGGGAGGAGGAGGAGGGAGGAGGAGAAGGAAGGAGAAGGAAGGAGAAGACAGAGAAGGAGAAGGAGAAGGAGAAGAAGAAGAAGAGGAAGGAGGAAGGAGGAGGAGGGTGGAGGAGAAGGAAGGAGAAGATGAAGGAGAAGGAGAAGAAGAAGGAGAGGAAGAAGAGGAGGAAAGAGGGAGGAGGAGGAGGGAGGAGGAGAAGGAAGGAGGAGATGGAGAAGAAGAAGGAGAAGGAGAAGGAGAGGAAGAAGAGGAGGAAGGAGGGAGGAGAAGGAGGGAGGAGAGAAGGAAGGAGGAGGAGGAGGAAGGAGAAGACGGAGAAGGAGGAGGAGGAGAGGAAGAGGAAGAAGGAGAGGAGGAGGAAGACAAAAGAGGGAGGAAGAGGAAGAAGAGGAATAGGAAGGGAAAGAGGAAGAACATTCTTTTTCCCCTTCTTCTTTTTCTCTCTGGGACCAGGAGAATGGCGAGTAGGGGAAGGTTGAGATATACAGATTTGGGCAAGATTGGGAACAGGCTAATGTGTGAAAAACCAATCGAGAGTGAAAAATACGATTCATGCAATTCTCCCCAACATGGACTTACGATACGCAAAGCCATCTCTTGTCTAAATCAATGCAGCCTCTTTTTTTTTTTGGATGACTTGGACCAGTCGAATGGAAATGCTTTTATTCTCCTAAGATTTTAAGTGGGCAATTTGTGGTTGCGGCTTTTTGGTGTTATTTTTAGGAACTGTTTTTCTTCGGTTTTGTTGCTTGTGCTTTGAGCCTCTCCCCTGCCTTCATCCGGAACTTCTGAATAAATGCTAGACGAAGTCATTCATCTTAAGAATTCTTCTCAAGTTCTCTTCACCTTTCTAGGGACGCCAAATGGTTTACAGTAAGGTTCTGCATTTAGGCAAGAAAAACCAAATGCACAGGTACAATATAGGTGGTACCCTGCTCAATAGTAGTAACTGTGAGAGGGATCTTGGAGTCCTAGTGGACAACCATTTAAATAGGAGCCAGCTGTGTGCAGCAGCTGCCAAAAAAAGCCAACACAGTTCTAGGCTGCATAAACAGAGGGATAGAATCAAGATCACGTGAAGTGTTAATACCACTTTATAAGGCTTTGTTGAGGCCACACTTGGAATCCTGCATCCAGTTTTGGTTGCTATGATGTAAAAAAGATGTTGAGACTCTAGAAAGAGTGCAGAGAAGAGCAACCAAGAGGATTAGGGGACTGGAGGCTAAAACATAGGAAGAACGGTTGCAGGAATTGGGTATGTCTACTTTGATGAAAAGAAGGACCGGGGGAGACATGATAGCAATCTTCCAATATCTCAGGGGCTGCCCCAAAGAAGAGGGAGCCAAGCTATTCTGCAAAGCACCTGAGGGCAGGACAAGAAGCAAAAGTCTGCATTGATTTAGACAAGAGATGGGTTTGCGTATCATAAGTCCATGTTGGGGAGAATTGCATGAATCGTATTTTTCACGCTCAGTTGGTTTTTCACATATTAGCCTGTTCCCAATCTTGCCCAAATCTGTATTTCTCAACCTTCCCCTACTCGTCATTCTCGTGGTCCCAGAGAGAAAAAGAAGAAGGGAAAAAAGAATGTTCTTCCTCTTTCCCTTCCTCTTCCTCTTCTTCCTCTTCCTCCCTCCTTGTCTTTCTCCTCCTCTCCTTCTTCCTTTTCCTCCTCATCCTCCTCGTCGTCCTCCTTCTTCTCCATGTTCTCCTTCCTTCTCCCTTCTCTTCCTCGCTCCTCCTCCCCCTCTTTCCTCCTTCTCCTCCTCCTCTTCTTCTTCTCCTTCTTTGTCTTCTCCTTCCTTCTCCTCCTCCCTCCTCCTCCTCTTCTCCTCCTCCTCCTCCCTCCTCCCTCCTTCCTCCTTCTTCCTCTTCTTCCTCCTCCATCTGATGTAGGTCCAGGTCTCCTAGTTCTCCATTAAACAGGTCTTGGCAATGAAAGATCTTAGTAGCTAAATTAACAACTACTCTCTATTTATCCAATTGTCTTTGAGTAACAAGATCCCTCTACAATTTCCCCATCCAGCATATGATTCAAAATGGTGTCGTTGGTCCTGCTTTTTTGAGAGGAGAGACGAAGGCTGTAAATCCCTCTGCTTTTCCAAACATCTCCATCAGTTAATTCCTTTCTCCCCAAAATGTAATCCAGCCGTCCTTTCTCGAGATGCATTAGGCAAACAATCCGGGTTGCTCAGCTGTTCCCTTTTGTGCTTCTCTGGCTTTGTGTTGTCTATTTAAACCCCAACAGAATGTCGAAACTTTGGCCCCCTGACCCCTGCCAACCTTTCGGAATGGCCGAGTTCATTTGACTGTCATTCCCATCGTGCTGTGGTTAATCCGCTCTAGTTTTCCAGCAAGAAAATATCTTTGTAAAGAAGGCCAGTTCTAAAAGGTCCTTCCTTAGTAAGTAGGGGGAGATCTGGTTTCTTGAGAAGAAGGCAACGTTTCGAAGGCCCTCCAGTTATGCGAACTCTCAGGAATGGTTGCACAGCCAAGGAAAAGATTAAGGAAACCATAAGACTCAGAATTGTTTTATGACAATATGACATTTCCAAAGGATTGAGGTGTTGTGACCTAGGCTTCCCGAGTCATTAAAACACACCAGTAATCCCAAAAATCTCTTTTATTGCAACAGCTGTGAATTATGTTCATTCACAGCTGAGTCCCAATTAGTTGCAAAAAGTCCTTCGGGATAACATGCTTTGACATGCTGCCAAAGACCTACTTGGCAAAGCCACACGGAGTCCAGAATCAAACAGAGATGTCGATTGGGAACAGAATTAACAACGTTGCTTTCCTGCAAAGTGCCCACATGCCTTTGCTCCTCTTTTTAGCCTTATGGGAGGGGCCAATCATCTCGCTAGAGAATTCCTGGTGTGTGGTGTATTCCACAATTTTGGCCACTACTGTAAATACGTATAACATACTCTTTGTTGCTTGCTTTCTGGACCGTCGTTCAAGCATGTTTTCCTATAATATATTTAGACTACTGTTATAGTCAGTGGCTTTACATGAGAGTTGGCCAATCTTGGGAGAAAAAAAAAATTGCGGGCATCACGACCTCATTGGATTGCGATTTATTTCGAGTGTTGCAACCTTCCGTGCAGATTGACTACTTCGCTGAACATGCGACGATAGACTGAACGTGTTACATTTCGCATCAGACTCTCTTGTCTGGTGTGAAAGTGTTTTATTATCTCTGGGGTTCTGTCTGGATCTTTGTTGGCCGAGGTCTTGATCTGTGTTTTGTTGTAAATGAGACAACTTAGTCATCCTTTTGATGTTGGATGACTCAGAATGGCACTAGATTCCTTTCCTTCTCTATTTTCATGTTGTCAGGCTCTGTCAGAGAAAGTAGGTGAATGGGCATCAAAACTTGACTGACAGGTCAGTCATTCTAACCAAATCAGTCTACCCAAAATCACCAGTTTGGAAAGGGATGCAAATAGCAATAGGACTTAGACTTATATACCGCTTCACAGTCCTTTACAGCCCCCTCTGAGAAGTTTACAGAATCAGCATATTTGCCCTCTACAATCTGGGTCCTCATTTTACTGACCTCGGAAGGATGGAAGGATGGATCAACCTTCAGCCGGTCAGGATCGAACTCCTGGCAGCGGGCAGAGTTAGCCTGCAATAACTGCTTTCTAACCACTGTGCCATCATGGCTCTTTGCGTCTCTCAGGGATCAAAAGGGCAAGCACTTCTGCCCTTAGAGAAGTTGGTTTCTCAAGAGTTGCAAAACATCTGGATGACCTTCCAGTTTGAGTTCTAGGGAAGCTGCTTTTCTTTCAGATGGCTAAGAGTTGGTGACTTTTAATTACTTCTCTAATCTGTCTTTTGAGGCCACAGGGTTTGTTAATCATCTCAAAGCTTCTGTCTGCAAGGCCAATTAGGAGAAAAATGTTGCCTCAACAGAGTGGGAGTCATCCTGGCCTTCGGTATTTGCGCAACTCTGTAAGGATTTATAAACAGGGAAAGGAGTAGAATGGTATGTAGGAATGGCCTTGAGAGGAGGAAGAGCCACAGGCTAGACAATAATTGGATAAGAGGCAGCTGAGACCACAGAAGGAATCGGGGCATGGTAGAAGGAACCCTCACTAGTTTCTTGGACTGTAAAGGTGAGGGGGTGGGGGAAAGAGATTTCATATTTGCTTTCTTTCAGATTTGCGAGATAGCATTTAGACTTATATACTGTTTCACAGGGCTTTACAGCCTTCTCTAAGCGGTTTACAGAGTCAGCATATTGCCCCCAACAATCTGGGTCCTCATCAGTGGTGGGGTTCATTTTTTTTTTACTACCGGTTCTGTGGGTGTGGCTTGGTAGGCATGGCAGGGGAAGGATATTGTAAAATCTCCATTCCCTCCCCAGTCCAGAGGAAGGATACTGTAAAATCTCCATTCCCTCCCCAGTCCAGGGGAAGGATACTGTAAGAGCCTGGATAGCTCTGCAGACTAAGCACTGTAATTTAACACCAGCTGTCTGCAATTAAAGTAAGTTCGAATCTCGCCAGGCTCAAGGTCGACTCAGCCTTCCATCCTTTCTAAGGTAGGTAAATTGAGGACCCAGTTGTGGGGGCAATAAGCTGACTTTGTATAAAATATACAAAAGTATGAAGGCTATTGCTTAATGCACTGTAAGCCGCCCTGAGTCTCCGGAGAAGGGCGGCGTATAAATCAAATTAAAAATAAATAAATAAATAAATAAAAAATCTCAATTTCCTCCTCACTCCAGAGGAAGGATACTGTAAAAACTCCATTCCCTCCCCAGTCCAGGGGAAGGATACTGTAAAATCTCCATTCCCTCCCCAGTCCAGGGGAAGGATACTGTAAAATCTCCATTCCCTCCTCACTCCAGGGAAAGGTTACTGCAAAATCCCCATTTCCTCCCAATCACCTGGGACTTGGGAGGCAGAGAACAGATGGGGACGGGGCCAGTCAGAGGTGGTATTTACCGGTTCTCCGAACTACTCAAAATTTCTCCTACCGGTTCTCCAGAACCTGCTGAATACCATCTCTGGTCCTCATTTTACCCACCTCGGAAGCATGGAAGGCTGAGTCAACCTTGAAATTGATGTAAGCTTTTCAAAATAGTCTGGACAAGAAGCACACCCAGGAATGCTAACTCTGTCTTTATTGTAAGGTTACATGAACAGAATCTTGCAATACGCCAATTTGGTAGACTAAGCAGGAACGGTACGTGGGAATCAACCTTAGGAGACAGGAGAAAGAGCCATAGATAAGAAAATGGTCAGATAAGGGACAACATAGCCCAGGGAAAGTATTAGGACGTGGCAAACATCTCAAAAGGAACCCTCCGTCTAGTTTCTTGGGCTGTAAAGGAGAAGATGGCTTTTCAAACTTGCAAGAATCTGTTCCTGCAACCTTACAATAAAATTAGAGTTGATACTTAACGGATGAGCTTCCTGCCTGGAGGACTACCTACCTCGCAAGGCTGACAAAGAGTCTCTGTGTGTGTGTGTGTCAATGAATCCACAACCCACCCAGCTCAGCAAAGAAATAAGACTGCTTTCCTCTTTGGTTTTTGATTTATGCCTGTTAAGAGTCTAACCTTAAGATGTAGAGTGGTTGGCTGAATGTAACTTAGGGTGTATTTTGCAACGTCAAATGTGACTTCGGATCGATTCAAGGCATGTTGGGTGCCTAGGAAACCGGATCTAAGAAGCCTTGGTAGTACAGTGGTCTAAAGCACCCTGTTATTAAGACCAGCTGCCTGCAATTACTGCAGGTTCAAATCTCGCCAGGCTCAAGGTTGACTCAGCCTTCCATCCTTTCTAAGGTAGGTAAATTGAGAACCCAGTTTGTGGGGGCAATAAACTGACTTTGTATAAATATACAAAAGGATGAAGGCTATTGCTTAACGCATTGTAAGCCACCCTGAGTCTCCGGAGAAGGGCGGCATATAAATCAAATTAAAAAAAAAAGGAATCTTCTTATTCATATAAGGAGAAAATGAATCTTACAGTTTTCCTCCCCCCAAAAAATAAAATAAAATAAAAAAATGAAAGATTGCAAATGCATGACGTGCAAATGTGACAGTTAACATGTTATGAATTCTTTTGATTTTCAAAATACATCCACCCCAATACTGGTAAACCATCTGTCACACAAGTCCACATTTCAGGATAGTAAATGTTGGTCCCTTTGCCATTTTTTTTTCTTTTTAGAAAAAAAAAAACACCTTTTTTTCAAGCATATTCAAGGGTATCTTGCCTGCCAAAATACTCCAGCTGCAAAGAGCACTTCAAAAACAACTTCCCTTGAATCAGGGAAGTTGTGCGAAGCTACAAAGTCAAAACCTGACTTTGGCTAAATGCCACACACTTCATAAATGCCCGCCAAGTTATCTTGGACAATATCCGGCTGATGAATGATCCTTTCCTTTTCCAGAACATTATGCCAACAAGCTCTTTGTAAGAAGGGTGAGGGAGAGTTTGGGGGTAAAACGGAGGCTTTACGAGATCCCAAATCCAAGTTAGAAAAATTCCACTTAAAACCCAAGAAGCTTTTTTTTTTAATTGATGGTGACAGAACAGGGTCTCTTTCCCTTTGCTTTGAATCTTAAATCTCACTCTCAAAAAAAGTTGTTTTTGGGAGCAGTTTCCTCCTGGCAGATTATTTTATCACTGCTTTGGAAAGGAAAAGTGTTTTGGAGTTCAACAGTTTCACACCAAATAATGAGGGTTAATTATTTTGTTTGCTTCCTGGTGAGTTTAGGGATACGCCCTGCAAATCGTGAACAATACACACACGAAACCACAAAGTTCTTCTCCAAATCAGTTCTCCAAATCTTGTTCTTGGCTACTGTTTGGCTTAACAAGTTCCTGAATATTATTATTATTATTATTATTATTATTATTATTATTATTATTATTATTATTATTATTATTATTATTATTATTATTATTATTATTATTTAATCTTTAGTGAGATTCACAGCCTTTGAGGCTGGTTAATAGCTCAGCAGCTCGAGTCCTAACCAAGGACCTAGGAACTGTTAAGGTATCGTCGGAGGATGTAAGCTGTTCCGAGTAAGGTGGTTTTTTGTAGAGTCAAAATGTTCAAGTCCGGTAAATTTAGAATTTCTAAATAGCGGGGTAGCCCTTTGGGTATTGCTCCAAGGGCTCCAATTACAATCGGGACAACACACAATTTCTTTTTCCACAGTCGCTCAACTTCAATTTGCAAATCTCGGTACTTTGTGATTTTTTCTTGCTGCTTATCTTCAATCCGTGCATCACCAGGTATTGCAATGTCAATGAACCATACTTTTTTCTTTTCAACTATTGTTATGTCAGGTGTGTCAGGTGTGTTGTGGACCAAGTGCCTGTCAGTCTGAATCCTAAAGTCTTATTTTTATTTTTATTTTTATTATTTTGTCAACCCGTAGGTGGCCAAAGTGGAATATGTTAGAAGAAAACCCAAATTAAAGGAAGTTCTGGTGAAGTTAGAAGAGCATATGGAATGCACTTGTACAATGTCAAATTCCAATCCAGATTTTCGAGAAGAAGAAACAGGTAAGTTGGAGTAAATTAAGAGACTGGAATTGATGGTGTTGGATGTGTTTTTTTGACGTTCCCCAGGGCTCTCGAGCATTAAACATCTGGAAATGAGAAACATGCTTGTGATAACCACAGCGATGGAAGAGAGTTCATATTGCTTAAATTTACACGTTATGAATTTCAGCATGGAGGATGTGTCTTTTTCAAGACTAATAAGTCTTGCGCTCAATTCTGGGCCTTTTGAGAAGGATTTAGACAAGCTAAAATGGACACCCAAAAGATGGATAGGGATGGGGAATTCCTTCATCTTTTCAAGGAAAGATGAAGGAATTGGGGCATAAGAATATAGAATTTGGGTTTGGTGTTCTCTTAGTGGTGACCCATAGATTTGAGGGATGGGGAGGAGCTGGTATTTAATTATTTTTTAATATATTAATTGATATTAAAAACAGTGGAGGATGGGTTGGTGTTTGCCTTCTCTTTCTTTTTGTTGTTCCGTTACGATTACTAGTATTATTTCTCATGTGCCTTATAAATTTTATAACGTTTTGGGCAGATTAGTTTCTGATGAAGCATTGACTCCCGATCTTTTTCTTTCAAGAGTAGAGTCAAACCCAACTGAGATATATCAGATAAAATAACTTTAAATCCATTTATTTGCATGTCAGGAGGATTAAAATTAACCCCTGGGATTATCTGATATTAACTGCAGATAACCATGGGGTGCATATTTCATCCCACACTTAGGATTGCACACCATGAATCTTAGCATGGCAGATATATCTTCTCTAAAGCTTGTAAGTCTTGTGGTCAATTTTGGACCCTTTGAGAAGGATTTAGACAAAACTGAACGGACACCGAAAAGACAGATAGGGGATGGGGAAATTAAACTTTTCAAGGAAAGATGAAGGAAATGGCACAAGAAGGTAGAGTTTCGATTTGATGTCCTCTCAGTGGTGTCCCATAGATGAAGATTATGACTTGTTTGCCATGGTCCTCAAAGAGGAACATGGAATGTTGGCTCTAAGAATTGCCCAAATTCCATCTGGATCAGTGGTGAAATCCAAATTTTTTTTTACTACCGGTTTTGTGGGCGTGGCTTGGTGGGCATGGCAGGGGAAGGATACTGCAAAATCCCCATTCCCACCCCACTCCAGTGGAAGGATACTGCAAAACCCCCATTCCCTCCCCACTCCTGGGGGAAGGATACTGCAAAATCTCCATTCCTTCCTCACTCCAGGGGAATGATACTGCAAAACCCCCATTCCACCCCACTCCAAGGGAAGGATACTGCAAAACCCCCATTCCCACCCCACTCCAGGAGAAGGATACTGTAAAATCTCCATTCCCACCCCACTCCAGGAGAAGGATACTGCAAAACCCCCATTCCCTTCCTACTCCTGGGGGAAGGATACTGCAAAACCCCCATTTCCTCCCCACTCCTGGGGGAAGGATACTGCAAAACCCCCATTCCACCCCACTCCAGGGGAAGGATACTGCAAAACCCCCATTCCCTCCCCACTCCTGGGGGAAGGATACTGCAAAATCTCCATTCCCACCCCACTCCAGGGGAAGGATACTGCAAAACCCCCATTCCCTCCCCACTCCTGGGGGAAGGATACTGCAAAATCTCCATTCCCACCCCACTCCAGGAGAAGGATACTGCAAAACCCCCATTCCCTCCCTACTCCTGGGGGAAGGATACTGCAAAACCCCCATTCCCTCCCTACTCCTGGGGGAAGGATACTGCAAAACCCCCATTCCCTCCCCACTCCAAGGGAAGGATATTGCAAAATCCATTCCCACCCCACTCTGGGGCCAGCCAGAGGTGGTATTTGCCGGTTCGCTGAACTACTCAAAATTTCCGCTACCAGTTCTCCAGAACCTGCTGGATTTCATGCCTGATCTGGATGTTAGGAAAATCCTTCTAATAGCAAGAATGGACCAACAGTGAACCCTATAGAGAGGTGATATCCTCTCCTTCATCGGATACATTAATTTGAATTTCTACATGAAGCGAGTTGCTAAGGACCTCATTAGACCCTTTTAAACTTTGTGGTTCTGATCAGCGTGTTATTCTGTAAAAACCTTCAATTCGTTGCAGTGGTTCTTCTCTGAGAACAGTTTCTTTTATTCCTTTGCTTCCATAAATGCATGCCCTTCGTGGCTCATTTGTTCAACATACCAATGCTGCCATTATGTCAACAGGCAGACGTAAGAAAAAAGGTAAAAAACGACGGAAATTGTTAAAACCCTCCTTAAAATGGAGCCCATGACCAGGTACGAGCCATATATGGAAACTGCCTTTAAGATCACAACCAATAGAAAATAAAAAATAAAAAATTGGGCTATTATTCTTCCCATATTTGATCATTATTTTAAGATTTTGGGCGTTGACTGTTGCCGGGAGCGATCCAGCAATCAAATGTGATTGGCTAAACTCAGCTTTTCTCTTTAAAGCTACCTCTGCAGACGCTTCATTCTGAAGTTGCTATCCTTGGTGCTTTAAAAATGATTGATTTGGAGGCTAATCAATGCGGATTCATAATTATTGTTGATTTCAAAGGTATCAGGTTGTTCTCGAGAACTCTACGGATGGATGTCCATTTTTCTTTTGCTGGAATTTTTTTTGCAATGGCTAATTTGCTGGCCTGTGGCTGGCTGGAGGTTTTTAAGTAATTCTTTAACCAAAAGAAAGCTAGGTAGCTGGGAAACTGACATGCCACAGAATAAAGCCACAGTCTTGGGAAGATGTAATCATTTATAAAAATGGGCCTCACCAATAGGGCTCCATCCCTAATTCGAAAAAATAAAGATCGCTAATGAATGTTACTATCAGGGTTCTGAGAGGGTTACTCAGCGAGGGCCCATTTCCCTAAAATATGGGCATAATTCTAAATGGGAGTTGTTGAACAGGGGTCCCCAACCTTTCGGACCTCAGGGACCACTTAATTCATAATTTTAAATCCCACAGACCACTAATATGTTCTGCCTAATGACCGGCTTTGTGGGCGTGGCAAGGTGGTCATGTGACTGGGTGGGCACGGCCAACTCGATGGCCAACTCAATGTCAATCACATCAAGGAGCACCTCGCTGGCCTCTACTCACCCTTTTCCTGCCAGCCACTCCTCGTCTCCCTGCCCGGGCTCCTTAGGGCCCCAACAGGGGAGCTAAGCAGCCACTATGAGAAAACAGCTGGCTCAGTTCAAATTGGATCTGACCGAGAAGGAGGCTCAGCAGAAGCACCTCACTGAGGACTAGGAGCATAGGGTTTCCAAGCAGAGGGAAGACCTGCAGGAGTGCAAGGCCAGGTACTGGCTCCTGGAGACTAATTTTTCTGCGGATCACCAAAATTTTCTCATGGACCACCGCTGTCTTAGAAGACTCAGTGGGGTAACCTTCTGATTTGGAAACATTTTTGGCCCTCAAGACAGGAAGTTCATGAGATGCCCTCAACATTTCAAATCCATCCCATTCCCCCCCCCTCTCTGCCTCATCATCTGGCCTTCCAACCTTAGGATGGTCTTCCAACTTTAATTCTCAAGTCAGATGAATGAAGTTGCCAGCTTTATGAGCAACTTATATTTGGAGCATGGAAAAGGAGGAGACAGACAGACGGACCCAGAATTGATGGATAGAAATCTCTTTTTTCTAGAGATTTGGGAAGGTTTTTATATTTGAGGTCCAGATGATGAGGTAGAGAGAAGGGGGTGGAGATAAATCTTTAGCCTGATTTATGATCTCCAGCAAATAATGATTAGATTCAACGATTCTTTAATTACGGACGTCTTTTTTCTTTCTTTTTTTTTTCTTTTACAGATGTCAGGTGAAAATAAGCTAGAAAAGATTTCTTTCCGGGACTCGAATGTGCAGGATCTGTTACATTCCTGAACCTACGCTGTATGGTGCTTTCTGGATAAATACTTCACTCATCTTCCTATCCGGGGTCGGGGGGGAAAACTGGTTGAGAGAGAGAGAGAGAGAGAGAGAGAGAAAGAGAGAGAGAGAGAGAGAGAGAGAGAGAGAAAGAGAGAGAAAAGGGGGGGGAGGGAGAGATAAAGACACAACCACACACATAGACACACACACACACACTTCACCAGAACACACAAGGGACAAATGTATAGTTGTTTAAATATGACATCGCAGGAAGTATTGTAGCCGTCTGCAAAATAATACGACGTTTCCCTATCCATGGCATCGAGAAATGGTGATGTGAATAGAACGAGAAGAGGACGAACAACAAGTGGACAGCAGACTTCCTAAAAAAAAAACTGTCAATGGTGCTTTTATTTTATTCCCCTCTTGTCCGTTTTATTTTTTTCCTCGAGAAATGCGCCTGAGGCCAAGATGCTGACGGACGGATTCAAGATGGAGTTTGGAGGCACACACACAAACACAAACGCACACACACACAAAAAAACAAACAACGGCAACAACGATGACAAACCATCAAGAACAGGAATGTATCAAATGCCAGGGCGGAATCTAGAGTGGGTTTTTTTAATTTTATTTTTAATTTTATTTTTCTTTCTTTCTTTTTTTTTGGCTTGGCGGTGATTTAAAAGCCTATTAAAAAAAAAATCCATCTGGGGCGCCTTAAGTATTTGTTTTATTTTGGGTTGTGTTTTTTGTTTCGTTTTTTTACACCCTCAAGTTATTGAGCTCTTCTTTTTATTCTTTTGCCTAGCATTTTATTATCTCTCTCTTTTTATTTTTTATTTTTTTGGACTACATTTACCAATAATCCGATATAAGAGAGACTGGTGTAGCGGCAGTGAAATGGGATCATGTGAGATTATGGCATTTTTATTTCTCCTAGCGGGGTGGGGTGGGGCGCAGACTAATGAAATGTATTAAAATAAAAATGGTATACCTATGCATAATTTTCTAAATGTTTCTTGGTTTGTCTTACCCTTTTTCCTTTCTCCCCGGCCTCTTCCTTTTCCACAAATATATTATTTAAATCAGGTGTTTGGGGTTTCCCAACCCACCCACCCCATTTCCCTCTTCAAAGAGTTGCCGAAGAATTAGCAACATGGTGGACAGACTTTATTGGATAGTCTCGTGGCCGCCATCTTTATTTGGAGAATATAGTCACGGAAGATGGACAAACAATTCAGTTAGAACAATTAATCAGTGGATTAATCAGTGTTTGGGGTTCCCTCCCCCACTTCCCTCTTCAAAGAATTGCCGAAGAATTAACAACATGGTGGACAGGCTTCATTGGATAGTCTTGTGTCCGCCATCTTTTCTTGGAGAGTATAGTCACGGAAGATGGACAAACAATTCAGTTAGAACAATTAATCAGTGGAACAGCTTGTCCCCTGAAGTTGTGGGGGCTCCAACACTGGAGTTTTTTGTTTATTGTTTTTTAAAGAAGAGATTGAAATGGTATAGGGCAGGGGTGAGCAACTGTGGCCTTTTTACAACCTGTGGACTTCAACTCCCAGAATTCCTGAGAGAGCTGGCTCAGGAATTCTGGGAGTTGAAGTCCACAGGTTGTAAAAGAGCCACATTTGCCCACCCCTTGTATAGGGTTTCCTGCTTGGGCAGGGGGTTGGATTAGAAGACCTCCCAGGTCTCTTATTCTGTTATATTCTGTTAACTGGAAAGGATTGGTTGTACTATTGATCATGTTTACTTAAATTTCATAGCTTGAGAACGGAGCCCAATCGGGAGGAAGATTATTGGACGAATAATGCTAACTCTTACCTAATTCTAGAGAACGCCAAGGTGTGTCTGCAAATAAACCCTTAATTCTCAACGGGGTGCAGAGGTTCCATCAATTCCTTGTTTTTTTCTTGAAGATACAGAGTTGGAGAATAATTTTTAAGAATGTTGACAATGTTGGGTTACGCGAGCTTTAGGTTATATGCAAGTCAAACCAAACCAAACCTTTTTTTTTTAAAAAAAAACGTATATTTGAGTCGTCCACAAATATTATTGTGGAAAACCAGCTTTTGTCTGTTTCAGTGGTGTGAGATGTACAAAATTCTTCTTGTTACTCATACTGTATTGATATCGCTGTGGCCTGGAACAACCTTGCTGGAAAACATAAAATTCTTTATTTTTGGTATTAAACAAAGAGAAAAAAAAATTGCTTTATGTGTATTCAAAAAATAATAAGTGTTTCCTTTTTTTGGGGAGGAGGGGTTAAAGGTGATGTTTGTATTTTTTTAAATCTAAAATTAATGGTTTTCTATACCCAAGAAATCCTGTTTTGTTTTCTTGAGTCAGAATATTAAAAACAAAAAACAAAAAAGTGAATGAGATTGGGATATGTATTTTATGGACGTATTTTTCTAGCAGCGATAGCTTATCTCATTTAAAGTATATTTATTTTCGTTAGGAGAAGGAGAAAAGATTTAAGTATGGTGTCCTATATTTCCAAAGGAGAAATGGGTTGGTTGTACGTGAGAATGTCTGATCCAATGGGAGTGGATCTTCCTTGGCCTGCTTTCCACCACCACTGGTAGAGATGCTTCCATCGAGGACAGAAATGGGATGAAGTCTTAGTTCAGTTCAATGGGCCTCGAGTTCCTTTCTTGTTGATTTTGGCAAAGATCACCCAAGGCCAACTTTCCTCTGAAAATATAGGACTAAATAATATGAGTTTATGATAGCTTTCCATCTTCTTTTTAATTGACTGGATGACCTTCCTTGACTTGGGTTATTGTGTCTGGCACTTTAGAGAGGAACTTCTGTAGGGGTTCTTTTGTTAGACCTTTTCAGCTAAAATAGCTTCAGAGTTTGATGAGGTTGGGCGAAAGGGTTGCTCATGAATGTTGCAGTGATGGAGAGGGAAGGAGAAAGAGGTTTTTTTGACCAGGAATTCATGATAGAACAAGACCTTTCTCTTGGTAGCTACCATCATGGTTGGGCAGATGACAGAAGAAGTCCATGGTCCATGAGAGCATGTTTCTAGGAGTTAACCATAGGGGACTTTGGACCATTCCAGGACCCAGGAATAATAAAAGATGTTTAATTGCAGACTTCCTGTGGAATAGGACCTATTGTCAGCATTCCAGAAAACCCCCCAACTCCAAGTAAAAACTCTGAAGCAAGCATTTTTCAAAGTTCTATTTACTAGAATAGGTAAATTGGCACATCTGGGAAAACCTGAATCTGAGAGGTCCAGGTTTTCCCTCAGTAAATCAAAAACTTGAAACCATCCCCTCACTCCTCAGTCGATCACATGCTCCAATCACCATCCGTCCCATCTCAAGACATCACTCCGATCACTCCTTCTCCAGAGGCAGGATCGGCCTGACCTTGACCGACAGGAAGAATGCTATTATGTCTAAAGACAACCCCTCTACTAAATCTCCCCTCCTACTTTCCCACACATGAGAAGGTGGCAGCATGGAAGCTTCCGGCCTAATATGGCTTCCAAAGCTGACACCTACATTGTACAGTAAATGTTGACATCCTTTCTCATAACCATTGGAATCCTAGGCTTAACTTCCCTATCTCCTTTTTCGTACTGGAGAAGGCTGAGAAATAAGCAGAACCAGTATAGGATGATGCTTCTCGGAGTTTGACTTGATCTTGGGAATCTGGAACAAAGTCCCCAGCCATCCATAAAGCTCAGAGTCTGGTTTATGACCCATCTTTCTTTCTCTCTCAATCCAGTCTACCTCGTGGGGATAAAATGAAAGGAGATGATGACCCTTTAGACCCAGAGGTCTTCAAACTTGGCAGCTTTAAGACTTGTGGACTTCAACTCCCAGAATTCTCCTGGGAGTTGAAGTCCACAAGTCTTAAAGCTGCCAAGTTTGAAGACCTCTGCTTTAGACTCTTCTTGAGGAAAGTCAATGAATAAAAGCTGAATTAAACCTGGAGAGTTGAGATTTGAGATGCCTAGAATAGTCAGAGACCCGTAGAAAACTCAGACCTTCCCATTATTGCAAAGGGGGCCATGGAGAACTCAGATAGGTAATTATACATTGGAGTTGTGTTTTTATTTTTCTCTCCTGCTCTTGCGTAGCTTTGTTATCATTGCATTGGTTGTCCAAAATCTTACCAAAACAGTTCCAAAGAAATGGTCACCACCATGTCCCATTACCTATGTCTGAATGGAGGGACCTGTACTGCAGATAATGTTTCTGTTTCCAGCGTGTGCGTTCAGATGTGGATGTGTTTTTATGTGTCCAGTGTTAAACAAACTCTGTGTCCCTCCGTGGAACGCAATATGACTGACGTTACCTTGATTTTATTCTTGATCAACGTTGGATTTGGTTGCTGGTTTTAGTTATTTTTTTCCTCTCTCGGTGTTAAAATTGATCAAACAAACTCACGTTTATTAAAGTCATTTGAATGAAAAGGAGGTTTTCCTTTTGACCATTACTTAAGACTTCAAAGTCCCATTCATTCAAAATCTGGACGTGTTGAGAGAGGAAAATACCTTACTAAAAATATGTGTGGGTGTTTTCCTATGAGTGTAACTCTCGGTGTTCTGTATGTGCTATGTGAACAAGGCAAAACTGTATAAAAATGAATTTATATATTTATGGTTGAAATGGTGCTGTTGCTTTGAACTTGATTTCGCTGCCCTCGAAACATAACAAAACAAAATTTTAACATGCCACACATTCATTCATTTAAAAAAAAAAAATACAGGAGGCCAAAGATTTAGAAAGATACCAATTTCTTCCTCATGAAACTTGAAATCAGATTGAGATTGCCCGTAGTTTTATAGTAGTAAAGTCCATTGATTCTGGTTGGGGGGGAAGGAAGGAAGGAAGGAAGGAAGGAAGAAAAGGAAGGAAGGAAGGAAGGAAGGAAGGAAGGAGAAAAAGAAGGGAAGGGGAAAAAGGAAGGAAGGAGACAAGGAAGGGGAGAAGGAAGGAATGGAGGAAGGAAGGAAGAGAAGAGGGAAGGAATAGAGGAAGGAAGGAAGGGGAAAAAAGGAAGGAAGAGGAGAAGGAAGGAGACAAGGGAGGAAGGGGAGAAGGAAGGAATGGAAGAAGGAAGGGAGGAAGGAAAGAACAGAGGAAGGAA